>NC_056737.1:1083944081-1084021206 GCF_019279795.1 Protopterus annectens | reverse complement strand
ATTCACATGAAAAACACAGTACAATATCTAGGAACATCATGTTGGTGTTTGCCCATGACAGTTGCTGAGAGTGGTAACTGGATCTGGTGTTTGGTAAAACAGCATCACAGATTATATTCTGGATGTTCCTCAAACAACACATACAGTGGGAAATAGCCTAAAGACAGGAGGGTGATGTTCCAGACATGACTACAGCATGTAAGTGTAGCTATGCTTCACTGAGCCAACTGCCTGTTTAACAAGGTGTGTGTGGTAATGGCTATTCTGCATGTTTTAAAGCTTAACAAGAGACAGTGCTCTGTTTGTAAGGGACCCCCATCTGTGGACTGGTCAGTGTGTGGAACCATTTGTTTCCTGTGTTACGCCCTGAACACACATCTGTGAACAGCAGGAGCATAGTGTGAGGACTGCAGCCAGTACATGGTGATAGTCATGTGTTACTGTCATCACATCCCTGAGTGGACATGTCACATGAAACAGTGGTATGAGACGCTGTCTGGGGTTCTCAGTGACATGCCAATAATGGCCACTGTTCACAGCTGCAGTCACAAGTCTTCTACATGTTGTACAGATGTCATGCAGTATATATGCATGTGTTGTGCTCTCTCTGCAAATGTATACCATCTGTTGTGTTGGGTTGATGGTCATATCTATGCATGCTGTTGTAAGTAATCTTGAATGCTGTTGACTATTACTAAGCATTATCTGTGTTTAAACTGCAACACCATAGGCTGTATGGGTTTGGAGGTCCCAGCAGAACCTCCTGCCCCACTTCAGCTGGCCATTGCACCAGGCACCAGCACATCTGGGGCCCAGCCTTGGACCTCCACCTCTGTTGGCTCTGCCCCGCTTCTGGTGGCACCACTACTGAGGATAGGGCTTGTCCCCCCTGGGAGCAGGCCCAGACAGGGACATGTCCGCTGTCGCACAGTCCCAGACGTGGTGCATAAGGGACTCAAATAAGGGGTTTCAAGGCAAGTTACGCCAGCTCAAGGGCAGAGTGTCACATTTACAGGGTGGGGCTGCCCCTCCTAGACAGCCCCCAGCACTGCCACCTTTGCAACTGTTTTGGTGCAGTGGTGGCTTCCCATGGCTGGGGACCTCCATCCCACTGTTTCCATCTGGGGGGTCATGCGCTTGTGAATGCCGAACACCCCTCCCTGTCCGAGGAGTATCCCCTCACGTGTCATATACTGACCCTGTATACTGTCTTGTCTGTCATCCTACCCTACCTATCCTTCACGAGCATACCTACTCTCCTTCCCCCACATCCCATTCTCACCCTATGGAAACAAAAGGCCAATCAGTTCCTAGAATAACATTTGCCCCATACATAGCTGTCCATTTCACATGTGTCCACTGGACACATGTAACCCTTTTAATATGCATCACAACATACTTCAGTTGTCCTCACCCCTGTCTCTCAGGCATGCAATCCTAGTATGCACATGACTCTTAAATGTTCCAAGTACACATGATGCGGATGACCCCACTGTACACACAACACTACCAGTCCCTCTATGGTTACCCCATTTACCTTTATCATGATGATGATATTGCACACAGCACCTTGCAAGAGGACTGTTCTCACATAATGACTGGACAGAAACTGTTGTGTTAATGTAAATAACATGCACAGAGTGATGTATATGGCCAATGTACAAATGTTTGTGTGTATGACTGACATGTCTGTTTGAGGGAGTCTTGATATTACATAGGATGACACCACTACATAATATAAGCGTTGCTGCAGTTTCCCTTTTCATTCCTTTGTAATGCTTGGTCACATGGGATGTTCCTGATGTATCCATATATATGTATGTATCTATATGCTGGACAAACACTCACACATACATCTACATTTCCTATACTGTTGAATGACTGCACTGGATGATACGTTTGTGATATGTCTGCCATGGCTTAGTGGTAAATCACAGTAGCTGTGTGTGCAGGGTCCTGGTTTCAAGCCTTGCAGAGGCCGTTTATTTTTTTGCTGGGCAGAACAAGGCCATTGGATACGGTGTGATTAAGGCACATTAAAGCAGTTGTGAGCGGGTGTGCGTGGGTTTGCGCTGTGCTAAGAAATGCTAACCTCTGGTTACAGTTTTACACTCAGCCTCTACATTGCTTTACCAATGTAATACTCGCTGCATTTGGTGTTTGCATCTGACATACACGCCCTGCATGGGAGTGAGGACTACGATATTACCTTGTGATACCTATTGCATTGGATTACATGCCTACAGTATCAGGAATGGCTGCCCATTAGGCAACAGCATGCCATTCGACTGTACGGAATCTGCGGCCTGTCCAGAGTTTGATTCATATTATTGGTGTGTTCCTCTTACAATTTGCACCCATCTGGCTAATACATGGGAACTGACACTCTTCAATACAAACAAGTAATTGGGTTTTGGAACCCACATCCTTCAGCGGAGTCATGCTACTGCATACCTAATATTCTAGCATCTTTCTAAAGGTTGTCAGTGGAATAGGTGCTTTCTGTCCTTATCAGACCTCTCATATGATTGGGGAAATATACGAACTGAATCAGGGACACGGCATAACATCAGGGACACATTTAAATTATTGGTACTATTAACCTGACACACTGACAGACTCTGAGCATATGAAATCATACGCATTGTCACAGGCAAATGATGTTTATAACTCTTAATTGTTGTCGTTATTCATTATGCGTAATTCACCACCTTTCCTCCAAATGTCACTAGTTTTAGGAGCGATTAAGTGGGGCAGAGTTAGAAACAGAGTCAAAATCAGGGAGAGTTCAGAGGTATGGTCCTTATTTGTTCCCCCAATTGTTTGTGTCCTATCCACTGGATGTGCTCTTAGGGATTGAGAGGTATGGGTGTCAGCTATGCCTATTTTGGAATATTACTTACATCCCCGGGGCGATCCTAATATGACTGTGCCAGCCAACACCTGCATGCCTAGGCCCATAATTGCATACCCATAGTTCCCCGACCCGTCACTCCTCTACAGCACTCATCCTTACTGTGGGTGCAGGTGAGGTATAAACACACCACTACAAACTGCCCACTCTCCCAGTGTTGGTACACATGTCATAAGTTGTGTCGACCCATGTGTCATCAGGCTTGCACAACCTACTGGTCCGTGTACAGCTACAGGCTGGTTTGATAAGTCATTACCGGGACTGCGATCATTAATTTGTGGTGTCCCACAAGGGACATCGATGTCTAGGTTTCAAGATTAGACCTGGCAGGTCTCTCCCACTGGTGGTATCCTGCCAGTGGTTTGGGAAGCAGTGGTGTGTTTACCTTTATTGTGTCTGTATGTCTCACCGGCCTAGCTGGGGGGGGGGGGTTGATCCTACGTTACATGTTGTTTATTGGACCCCTCACCCCCATATGCACGGCCTGTGAATAAGAAGTTATGTACCTACCATAACGTTCCATGTTAGTTGTCAATCTAGCCTTCTTTCTTGCTGGATGGGTTCGGAGCCGATCCTTGGCTCGACTCGGCCTTTTACTAAAGCTCAAGAGCTATTTTCCGGCTCGAGGACTCCCCTTATCCCACAATGCTAGGCGTCAGATATCCAGATCTCATTTGGAAGAGCTAACAATGGAAAAAAAACTCACTAGTTCCCACCAAAGGTTTATCTACAGTGCTACAAGCAAAGGAGTACGTAACCTAAAAACAAGGTCAACCATAGGAAGAAGGCCTCAAAAGGGAATTCTTCTCAGTCCTAACCAGGCTAGGGGGATGGAAGGTAGGACGCAAGAAAGAAGGCGAGATGAAGACAACTAACATGTAACATTATGGTAGGTACATAACTTCTTAATGTTAAGTTATCTATCTCGCCTTCATTCTTGTTGGATGGGACAACGTCTCTAGCACCTTAGCCCTGGGTGACCCATCGAAACAGACTCTTGAGCACAGTGGAACCAACATCAGCTCGACTCCTGGAGGCCATATCCAATTTGTAATGCGAAATGAAGTATGAGGAGTGGCCCATGTTGCTGCAGCACAAATAGATTCCATAGGAAGTCTAGCCTGAAAAGCTACAGACGTAGCCAATGCTCTGGTGGAATGAGCTTTTGGTTTTGAAGGAAGTTCTTTATTACCTTGATCTACCAACTGAGACAGAGGCCAGCCACCTGGACAAAGTTACTTTAGAAACTGGCAGGCCCTGCTTCCCCTCAGCTTAGGACAGGAAGAGTTGATCGATTTTCTTGACTGTTTGGTCCTATCCAAATAAAAATGTAACTGCCTGTGAACGTCCAAATAACATAACATTTGTTCAGCTCTGTTAGAATAATTAGGGAAAAAGACAGGAAGATCAACAGCCTGATTGAGATTTGTTTTGGAGGGTATTTTAGGTAAAAAGGAAGGATTAGTCCCAAGTGAAACTCTACCTTTGTGAAAAATAAGATATGGAGGATGAACACAAAGGGCTTGAAGTTCCGATACTCTTCTGGCCGAGGTGATGGCTACTACTACTAAGAAGAGAGTCTTCCAGGAGTGTAACTTTAAGGAACAAGAAGCTGCAGGTTCAAAAGGAGGGAGAATCAATGAAGTTAATATCAAGTTCAAATTACACGGAGGGGGGGATCATTAACCGGGGGTCAAAGTAAAATAGTCCCTTTAAGAAAGGCCTTACAAAGTTTGTGGGACATGATACTGGACTCTGAAAGGCTAATGTGAAAATTTGCGATAGCAGCCAATTGGACCCTAATGGTGGCAGCTGAGGAACCTGCTCGAAAAAGTTCCACCAAAAAATCTAAAACATTATGGACAGGGGCTGTAAAGGGGTCTATTTTTCTAGCCTATGCCCAGAAAGAAAAAGTTTCCACTTACTAGCATAAGTCTTCCTGGTAGAAGATTTGTGCGAAGAAATGATGATTTCACGCACTGGCTGAGAAATATGTGGAAGCCTGGCTAAGGTTGGAAGTGGAGCAACCAAGCTGTGAGGTTGAGAGAGTGAAGGGATTGGTGCAGCCCACCTGACTGATGGACCAAGAGGTCTGTCACTGGGTCCAGATTCAAAGGCTGTTCCAGCAGGTGACGATGCAGGAATGGGAACCAAATTTGTCGAGGCCAGTAAGGAGCAATGAGGATCATCCTGGATCCCAAAGTGGTCACTTTCTGAATCAGTTTTGGAATTAAGGGAAAAGGAGGGAATGCATAGAGCAGACCCCAGGGCCAATCGTGAACTAGAGCATCTCTGGGGGAATGGCCTGGTAGGGGGAAGAGAGTGAAGAAATCACTGCACTTGCTGTTGAGAGGGGTTGCAAAAAGGTCGCAGCAAGGTAGACCCCATCTGCGGAAAATTTTGTCCACTACTAACCGATTGAGAGACCACTCGTGAGACATATGGATTGCTCTGCTTAGCCTGTCCGCTATGACGTTGGACTTCCCGGGGATGTGCATTGCTATCAGAAATGGTTGGGAGGAGATTGCCCACTGCCAGAGTCTGAGTGCTTCTCAACATAAGGGATAGGACCTGGTTCCGCCCCGCTTGTTGATGTACCTTTAGGGTATGGTCTAGGAGGAGTAGAAAAACGGACTCCTACGGCAGAGAGAGTCTTGCCTTCCTGCTCATACCTGGTAAGGGTATCCTTCACCTGTGGTCCTAACAAAGCCGAACCATCGAAAAGGGGTATTGGTGAAGGACGCCTTAAAGGAGTCAGCAAAATTACATAACTGCATCCAGGCATGACTTCTCAAAGCCACGCCTGTGCCTGCGGCCCTACTCGCATCGGCTGCATACGAAATGAGCCGTATGGAGGAGTTGACTATAGAATGAAGGGTCGCCAGCTGGGAGTTATTTTCCTGAGACGCCGCAGCAGATGGATCCTGAAGGGTATCACCCAGTTCCTTAAGGAGATCTCTTTGAAGGTGGGTGAAATGGCACAGATAGTTCAGCGACTGCATGGAAAAGGTCACTGAAGAGAACATCTGCTTCCCATACCTGTCCATTGTCCTAGATTAGGTGGATGGACAGGCAGTGAAGGGTCAGCCAACTCCTTAGTGGCTGCTACAACCACCATGGCATCAACAGGGACACCCCTTTGTAAGAAACTGTTTGTCGGATGGGGCTGTAATGAATTTTGTGGGCCTGCGGGGAGTTGGTTCCACTGTGTCCGGGGCCGTCCACGCCTTCCGAGCCACTACTTCCATGAGCAGGTCGAAAGGCGGAGACACCCAGGAGGTGGAACGCATCCAGATACACCAACTCGTCCTCGGAAGGGTTGAGGGCGGTCCAGTTCACCCTCTGCTTAAGGATCTCAAGGATGTCTGAGAAGGAGACATCCTCAGAGGGGGACCTTGGAGACCCTTCCGAATCCTCCAAGTCTGTGTCAGAGGTGACTGTCGGGGGAGTCAACATGCTTCCTCTTACATTTTCTCTTCCGAGGGGGCTCCTCAGAGATCAGGGTAGGCCTCGGAAGAGGACCCAATGGGGCTACCTGGAGCACTTGTTCTCTGCGCTTGGGGTCAGGAGGGTAGACAGAGACAGATGCAGGCACCATAGGGGGAGGAGCCAAAGGGGTTGATCGCGGAGCCGACACCGGAGTCGGCACACTCCTCATGACCTCAAAGGCACCCCTATTAGGCAGAGAAGAGGGTCCCCGCTCCGAAGAGACATGAACCCCTCCCAGCACAGAGAAGGACGGCTCCAAGGCCAATGTCTGGGATGAGCTCACCTGCGCCGAGGCCCCGAGAGGGAGAACAGGGTCAGACAAGGGTCCAATGCCACTCGCCCCCTCGGAGCGGATGAGGGAGTCTTGGCACCCAGATCCCTCCAAGGACGGAACCAATGAAGAGATCGGAGCAAACGAAGGAGCCGAAAGGTGGGGTATCGGTTCTGACAATTCAAGCCCCAACAAGCTCTGGCTCCAAACACGGCAGTAGAGTTGGAGGAGGAACTGTTGAAGAAACAGGGATAGCCACAGTCTGTTGAGAAGGGCTAGTCAACATTTTGGCCAGTGCCTGCGACTTAAGGAATCTACTGACCACCCTCTCTAAGTCATGGTCAGATAGTCTGGAGGACCGAGAGGAATGGGATCTATGGCTCTGCTCCGATTGTAGTAATAGGGACCTGGGAGCCGAGCGAGAGAAGGCTCCGATAGCAAAGCCGACTGAGGTCTCGAAGTGTCGGTTCCAGCCGGAACCGACGAGGAGGCAGAAGCTCCGCTAGGCATTGGTTCCGAACAGGAAGCAGACTGTTTGGTGGGCTTTAAGGATTTCCCTGACAAAGACTTGGCCGGGGATCCTTCTGGCTTTAACAAGCCTCTCAAAATGAGTTTATTCCTACGCTCCTGCAGGACTCTCGGACTGAAAGCATGACAGACCAAAGAGTCCTGTAGGTGTAGGGGGCCCAAACAATAAACACAAGTGTGACAGTCTGTCAGACATCTTCTGACAGCACGAGTCTCACTTCTTGAAACCTGAAACCTTGGTATCTTTAGACATAAGGAGATACCAAGGGAAGTTAACTAGTGCTTAAAAACACTATACACGGACACACACTAGAACTAACAATACAATTACCACTATAACTACACAGTTATGACCAACAAAAAAATTAAATATATATATGTATACAGAATACAAAAGAGACAGGCCTAACCACTACCCCAAAAAGGGGGGGGGGGGAGAAAACTCTAACAGAAAAAAAAAGAAGATCCTAGGTGGGGTCTAAAGGGGTAACACGATCTAATAAAACTAATAGAGAATATCTAAAAATAACAACTCTGAAAACAGTATTAAAAGAATTATACTACCTGGAGCCGGTAAAAAAACGCAACCTTATAGCTGAAGCGGCAAACGAGATCTGGATATCTGACACCTAGCATTGTGGGATAAGGGGAGGCCTCGAGCTGGTAAATAGCTCTCGAGCTTTAGTAAAAGGCAGAGTCAGAGCAGAGGATCGGCTCTGAACCCATCCAGCAAGAATGGAGGCGACAGACAACTTATCATATGTTACTTGTAACTGCTGTATCATATCCTAGCAATATACATGCACATATTTATTTACAGTCTCATATCTATTTACATTATATATACAGATATATTTGTAAATGTATGCATACATGTATATTTATATTTTGCTGTCTATATATATATATATATATATATATATATATATATATATATATATATATATATATATATAAACTCACAACATATGGGTCTATGGGTGTCTGCATATGTATATATTTATATGTGGGTATTTATCTGTATTCTGTCTCTGTATGTATACATTTGTACTACAGAGAGGGAGAGGCTCATTTCTATGTCGCTATGGGTAGATATACACACACATATCTCTCTCTCTCTATATATATATATATATATATATATATACATACACACGTCTACATCTAGTTATTCTGTTCTTCGCCATACAGATTACACTTTGCTGCAGTGGGACTCATAGTGGGTGTGGCTGCTCGTTGGGTGACACCTCTGCCCAATGAACACATTCGCTTACATCCCTAGGGCTGTCCATATAGGCCCACATCAGCCAACACCTGCACACCTAGACTCATAAGTAGCTACCCATAGTTCCCCCACCTCCTCAACAGCACCCATCCTGACTCTGGGTCCTTGTCTGTTCTGGACACACCACTGCAGGCTGCCCATTCTCCACTTCATGGGACCCATTTTATACAATTGTCTCGGCCCATGGTTCATAAGGGTTTTTCCAACCTTGTATTCAGAGTATGTATACACCCCAGCCAGAATGGCCAGTTATCACCTTCTTTTGTTCTTGGCAATTTTTGGGGTGTCCCACAAAGACAAAGTCTGTGCTCAAACATTAAAATTCACGGGTGTACTGTGCACCCCCCCGGTTGTATCCTGGCCTGTGGTCTGGGGAGCAGTGGACTCTTTACATTGTTTGTGTGTATGTTTCCCGTGTCTGGCTGGGAGGGTGGAAGGTCATGCTATGTGTTTGTTTCTTGCTTGGGCTCCTCCCTTCCATTGGCATAGCCTGTGAACATACGTCATTCTTGTGTGCCATTTCCCATCACAGCTGTATATCTGTGTATATCTACGCACACACGTGTACATTATATATATATATATATATATATATATATATATATATATATATATATATATATATATGTATACACACACACACATATATATATATATATATATATTATAATTATAGGTTCATAGGTTTATACTAGGCTATCTGCCCTAAGGCATTTATAAGCCTAGCCCAAATTTTTGTGGCTTACGCCACCCCTTATATGAAAAAATACTGTGCCCATTAGTTTGTTGTGCCTCTGTCCAGCAGTGACACAGAGATGATTCCCGGGATAAACCTACGATCTCCCATCCACAGGTCAAGATTTCTCTTGAACAGAGCCAGCGAGGTGCTCTGCCTCACATGGATCGGGATTTTATTCCACAGCATAGGGAGTCTCTGAGTGATAAATCTATCCCTCCAGCACGCCCTATTTATATCCGTGCTAAGGTTTAAGTCGCTTGCTCTAGTGGTTTTGGTGGATTTGGATTTTTTGAGGTGGAGCATGTCCATTAATTCCAGGTTGGACATGGCCTTGTATGTCAGGCACATGTCACCACTGAGCAGATGGTATGCAACTGAATAGAGCTGGAGTTTCTTCAATCTGGCAGCATATGACAGATTTTGGAGTCCCTTTATCCTTTTGGTGAGGAACTTTTGGGGTCTTTCCAATTGCTGCAGATGTCGGATGAGATACATCCCGAATGGGGCATTGTACTCTATCACTGGTCTGATAAGTGAAGAGTACAGGGGAACAATGACCTCACTAGATCTGGACGTGAATCCCTTCATGATCAGGTGGGCAATGTAGAAGGTCTTTCTAACCACTTTAGCAACGCGAGTGTCAAAAGAAAGGCCACTGTCAACCTGGGTCCCCAGGTCCCTGATAACCTCTTCTGTGCTTAGTGGATTGCCACCTATATGGTAGCTTGGGGTTACCTTGTTTTTCCCGAAGGGTATGACTATACATTTTCTGGCGCTTAACTGCAGGCCATGGCTCTGGCACCAGCTATCTGTTTCCGTGAGTCCCTTCTGAAGGATATCCGTGTCCGATGCACTTTCCACTATGGCCCAGTTTGCAGTCGTCTGCAAACTTTGTCAGCCAAAGTCCTCCCATGTTGGCCTGTACTTCTGAGAAGTAGATGCCAAACAACAGGGGGCCAAGGACAGAGCCCTGTGGGACACCACTTGTGACTGGCTTGGAGTCTGACATAGCGCCAGCAACTCTAACCCTGTGGGTTCTGTCCTTAAGCCAGTTTGCAACCCATCTTGTGACATATGGGTTTACATTTAAGCTGGTAAGTTTTTCTACAATACCCGAGTGGGGTACTGTGTCAAAGGCCTTTGCAAGGTCAAGGTAGGCTGTATGGACTGCCTTTCCCTCATCAATGGCCTTGGTGACTGTTTCGAAGAAGTCAACCAAGTTCAAAAGGCATGATCTACCCTTGACGAAGCCAAACTGGGTCGGGTCCAATGTCTGCAAGTCCCCTATATCTTTATGAGCTCCATTATGATCCTCTCCATATACTTTGCAGACTAGACTTGTTAAGCTTATGGGGCGGTAATTAACAGGGTCCGTAGAGGCACCGCCTTTGTGGAGTGGGACCACAGTTGCCATACGCCACTCCTTGGGCACGTATCCTGTGGTAAGGCTGAGATTAAACAGCTGCCTTATGTGCGGGTTTAATTCCTCATTTAGCTCGTGTAGCACACAGCCGGGGACATCATCTGGTCCCATTGATGCTGTGTTTTTAGCTTTAGAGAGAGCAGCTTTCACCTGCACATTTGAGATGTCTTGGAGGCTACACTCTGCTGGGATATTTATCTCTCCTTTAGGGGGGGAGGGGGGGGTGAAGTTTGCACTGAACCGGTCTGCCAGTATGTTGGCAATGTCTGTGGGTTCAGTGATTTTTGTATCATTTTGGACTAATTCTGAGCATATCTGGGAGTTTCCACCCAGGTTCCTAACATAGCTGAAAAAGGCCTTATGATTGTCCTTTGAATCCATGGCAATTTTTCTCTCAAAATTGGCCTTGGTTGATTTTATGAGTGCTCGTATTTTTTTTTTACTAATAATGATCAGGGGTGACTTCCCTTTTATGGATTTTGTTCCATCATGTAATAGCTTTCTCCTCTTATTGTAAAGTTTGTTAATGGCTGGGGTCCACCAGACTGGACGTTTGCCCTTTGTGGAAAGAGTCTTGGTTTTATTTGGGATTGCCTGATCCATGCAGTCCTGGAGGTGTTCATAGAAGGCATTTGTAAGGGCTTCCGCAGCTTGGGTTGTGGTTTCCACTGGCTCAGGGGCCTTGAAGGATACCACACCAGTCTTTAGTGTAAAGTTTGCTTTAGAGAAGTTCTTCACTGTGGTCTTTTTTGTTTGGGGTGGGGGCGGGATGTGGATTTCCAGTGAGATTAGTTTATGATTAGATCTCACCAATGAGGGATATACTTCCGGTGTGGAGCATTTTGTCCCCATGTTTGTGATAATGAGATCTAGTATATTTTCTCCTCTCGTGGGAACAGTGACTAGCTGTTCCATGGCATTTGAATTTATGAACTCCAGGAACCGTTGGGCTAGAAAGTTAGGGATTGAGTAATGTTCCCAGTCTATATTCGGGTAGTTGAAGTCACCCAATATGATGGTGTCTGGAGATACATTTATAGTCTCCAGTGTCTTCAGGAAGGCTGTGTGGGGTTCCTGAGTTTGAGAGGGTGGCCTGTAGCATGCTACAATTTGTAGAGCAGTTTTGCCTATGGTTAGTTGCACCTGGATGGTTTCGAGCCTGCTGCGTTGCCACCAACCTGGAGGTGTGGGTATCCTTTATGAATATGGATACACCCCCTCCTTTTGTGGTGTGGTCCGGTTTTGGGGCCGGAACGCATGATATGAGGTAAAACTTAATAGTGCCGGGGTGCTCTCAGGAGCCTTTAACCAGGTTTCAGTTGCAGCACAGACATCGATGTTCTCCATACTGAGAAGGGCCTCGAGTGCGTGCATTTTGCGATTTAGACTTCTGGCATTGAGCAGCTTTACCCTCAGTTTCTTCCCATTTTTGTTTTCTAGGGTGGTAGGTTTAGAATTTGAGCCTTGCCTAAAAAAGGCACTATGGGGGTGGCAAGAGCCTTAGCCAATATCCAGAATCCCAGGGTGACAGGTGCAAGCCGTCCCATGAAGCAGCTGCTTGTCAAGCATGTCATCCCAGGCAGACAGACACTGGATCCCCTTTGAATGACACCAGACATTAAGCCAATTGTTAAAGCTGATCATCTTGTCTCTATATTGTGGCATCATTCTTGGTGAAGGAAGGATACTGCTCAGGGTCAGGGTCATACCTGCCTGGGCTACATAATCAGAGAGCTCCTCTATGTCTCTTTTCATGTAGTCCAGGGAGGTACATCTCAGGTCGTTCACACCAGCATGGACAATGACTGTCATATTTGTACTTGCCGTGGAGTGACCAGAGTGCTTGTGTTATGTGGCGGATTCTAGCCCGATAGGCAGCTTACTGTGACCCTCTCCTTGTTCAGCCTGGTGAGTGGGACGTCAGTGTGTCTGACTATGGAGTCACCTATAACAAGTATGTTTGGTGTTGTATTTGGTCTTAAGGGCTGTGACTGCTTTGCACACTGCTTTTGTGGTTTATGTGTTGCTTGTGGGGTGTCTTGAGGTAGCAGTTGTTTGGGTGTCTGCTTTGGAGGCCTCTGCTGTTTAGGTAAATTTTTACTCAGAGCCTCCGAGTATGTCTTTGAGTGTTTGATTCAGTGGTGTGGTAGCATTACGTGAGGCTGGTTTTGTGGTGTGTGTAGTTGCCTTCTCCTCCTGTCTGGTCTTGCCAGTCCTGAGTTGAGAGAGCTCAGCCTCCAGTTTGGCTAAATAGCTGCATCTCTCGCAAGTATTTGTGTTATGTGGGAGGAGGAGAGGGTTGTCTGTGTACATGAGGCAGTTATAACATTGCCTCAAGATTCCCAGATTCACCAGCTGGACCGGAGAGGAGATTGACAACTGACCTTTGGACATGCTAGAATAATATTGGGAATTCCTTAATAATTGAAAACAATGTTTGTGTTGTGGCTAATGCGTTTTCTTGGGCAATCCTCTGAGTAGTTGATTCAGTTGCTCAGAGGAGCGATTCATAATCATGAAAATTCCCAAAAAATGAGAAAGTCACCCTTTTGAAAACATGGGCAACTATGAATTGCTATGTGCTACTGTGTCATTTTGCATTAATACTGACCATTGTGTACCACATGGTCTGCCACCCTGAACAGTACTAAAATATTATTTCATGCTAATGAAGTTGGCCACAATCAAATGGTTTCTACCTCACTCTTTCAACCATTTTAACATCAACCTTTAAAAAGCTGCAGTCCAGATTACCGAAAAAGAAAATGAGGAGATGGCCTGATACTCAGGCAGGACTTCTGGGGAGTCTGAGGAGGACACAGAGAAAGTCTTCTCCTGGCGAGTAAAGCATACATGGAGGGGTATTTTAATTCAGCAGCTTATAGCCAAGGGCTGTTATCTGATCTTCAACATACTGAGTCAGGAACTTTTAGACAAGGGTTGCTCTCTGATATTCAGAGACAGCCTGCTAAATTTCACTCCAGGTAACTACAGGAAAACCTAGAAGTTAAAGCAATAGTAGTTTAAGGGGGAAGGTATAAGAAAGAAGGGAGGGTTGAAAAGATGTGGAAGGGTACACAGTTTCCCTTAGTAAATAGGGAGACATAGGACAGTAAATAAGACTTTGTAAGCTAACAAAAGTAAGCAATATGGTAAATCTGTAGGGGCTGAGGGCTTCCTGATACAGCATTCCCTGCTCACCTTTGTAAACTATCTTCCTGTACAAGGATGGCATTTAAATGCAGCAAACTAGGTAAGCAACTCTCCTCCTCCAATACAAAAGCCTAATTTGCCTTTCCACATTGGAGAAGAGGACAAGGCAGACCTGGAAACTATAGGCTCATCTCTAATATACAACAGTGATAACATTCTACTCAAGATATTGGAAAAGACTTAAACCTATAATCCTAACAAAGCAAAGAGCCAAAGAGGCTTCATCAAAGTCAAGGAGATGGAAGAGAAGCATAAGTCATGTAGTTACCATAGTACTAGATCCTTTCATTCATGTCAGATGCAACTTGAGAGCATTAGTTCTCTAGCCTAAAGCCCATTAAGAATTTTCCCTCCAATAATTTATTTTATTTATTGACATTTGATTAACAAGAAAGTTTGACTGGGTAGGAGCCCATTTTCGACAAAAGGTCCAGGAAGAAAAGATCTAAAATATTAAAACATTTTAAGACCAATTTTAGTCTTAAAATAATACAAAAAATATAGTTTTATTATATGAAATCAGACATAACATTAGTTAAGAATAGATACAACTTCTATGACAATTTAACAAACAAATTTTAGCCAGTTTAGAGAGAAATTAAAAATAAGTTAGTACAATAAAAACAGGAATTGCAATAAGAGAAAAGCAGACTTGTGTCATATTCAAGAGACAAAGCCAGGGAGGAGAAACTGAGAAGTAAGGGAATGAGTGAGAAAGGCAAAGTAAGAGAATATAAGGTATGTATAGGTAACCGTTCACATTTAGGGATCTAGTTTATCCGGGTGTTGAGCAAGAACAGAGCTAACTTTTGGCTTGAAAGTCTTAAAGAATGGGAGGTACTAGACCTGATGGACAGAAGTAAGGCATTCTAGGCCTTAGCAAAATGGTACGAGTACAATGGACAGAGGATCTGCAGACAACCCTCACTGCTTTGCCAGAGACTGTTTGCACCTGGCACCCCTAGGCTTTTGGTTGTTGGCAAAGGCTCTCGCCTCCCTCATAGTGCCTTTTTTAGGCAAGGTCTTGAAAGCAGCATTACCAACATGAAATTAACCAATCAGAACAAAATAAGGGTCATGCTGCTAAATGCTAGGAGCTTAAACCAAAAACTGCACTCCCTGGAAGCACTTCTATCACTAGAAAATATAGATGTCTGTGTAGTCACAGAAATCTGGTTTAAGGCCTTTGAGTACCCTAGCTCCGCAAGGTTACAATGCTTTCCACACCTTTAGCTTGCAAAATGAGCATATGAAAACCAATGGAGGAAATGTTTCAAGCTATATTAGAGATAAATTCATCTCTTGTCTAGTTATACTACAACTCCATGGAGTTACTCACTGTAACCTGGACTTGGAGTAAGACCACCATATTCAAGTCCTAGCTAGTTACAGATCCCCCTCCATGGGTCACACACCCACAAACTTACTTCCAAACTGAAGACAATCCAATTTTTACTGAACTCACTGGTTATGGGGATTTCCATTAACTGGGAAATCTACTCTAGCACAAACTCTTGGACTCTCATTACTTAAAACTGACCACAAATCAGTCAACTTTGAAGTGACACTAACACCAGAACTCACAAAGGGTGAAATCAGACTACAAAACTTCACCAAGGCAAATTATACCCTCTTAGGTGAAAGTATAAATGCATGTCAAGTCCCACCCCAAGCTGAAAGTGGTAACTCTGCCAAAGCTTACACTAAAGCCCTGTACAATCACTTGCATAAAAAAAGTGTATAAACTCAGCTATATCAGACAGAATCAAAGCTACAGACACAAGTAAAATCAAGCTGCCATGGTGGACTTCCATCAACAAACTCTACAATTAACACAAAAAGTTGCTGTCCAAGAAAACAAAGACAAGGACCAAACAATGGAAAAGCACCCTCCTCAGCTTTAACACGCAAATAAGACAACTTAAGTCCTCCAAGGGCTCCTTTGAGAGAAACCTAGCAAGTACTGCCAAAGATAGCCATAAGGCCTTTTACAACTACGTACGTAACCTGAAGAGTAGGACCCAAGCATGTGGAGAACTGATAGCAAACAGTATCACAAATACTGGCCCCACAGAGATGGCGAACCTGCTTGCGGATAGGTATGGTGAATATTTCACTCCCTTATCCCTTCCTAACTTGCAACAAACACTCCCCAAACTACCCCCCCCAAACTTACATGTCTGAAGAGCAGGTCCTTAAAGACTTGTCCAAGGCAAAGAACATGGCCTTTATGGGATGAGATAACATCCCAGGCTGTCTTAAACAGGCTAAAACGTGAACTAGCATCACCAGTAAGTACCCTTTTCAATCATAGTCTAACCACTGGCTCTGTTCCTGCAGAATGGATAATGGTTACAGTTACTCCCCTCCACATTGCACCGCGTGGCTCCCAGGACATACTGATCTAAGGACCCTTACCCAGTGCGACTGTATAAAACAGTAAAAAATTAAACAGAAAAAGTTGTAACCTGAAAAGGGACATTTGGGTAAAAGAACTATCCTTACTATACTACTGCCTATCAGGGAAGCGTTCCGTTGGCAGGAATTAGTCAGTACCTCAGCATAATCTGGCTACATAAAGCATATTCCCAGAAATTAAAACTATTTTCTTTCAGAAAGGTAGTTTACTTTAATAAAGCCTGTTCCAACTACTTACAGCTACCTTTAAGACCCTGCAGACTCCTGGCGGTGTATTCCCCGCTCCGCCCTCGTTTTGCTCGGGCTTGCTCCGCGCCCCACCCTGCCCCCATATCCCACCCGCCCCCACTACCTCTACATTTATTAGACTGTTAGCCCATCCCCCTTTCTCTTGTCCAATCCTAATCACCCGTCAATTTGCCACTTCTCCTCCCACACTCTCGGCCTTCCTTAACTTGCAAGTAAAGTCTTCCGCCTCCTTCTACCCACTGGCTCTCCTCTCGCATACTATGGGTAAAATCACATATTCTATCATCCCTCTGACAGTAGTACTCCTACTTATTCCTTACTATTTAACCAGATATGAAAACCAAGCACTCTTAGGGATTCCCTTCCCCAAGAGTTGCACTAGGACACATTCAAACATTCCCTATCACCCCAACACACATTCTCTCTGCCCAGTCAATACATTGAATTCCAATACTGTGTATCTTACCCTCCGCCACCCTAAAGCATCTGTAACTAAATCCAATCTTAAGCTGCTACTCAAACTACAAAGACTGTTAGACCACCTGAAAAAATGTATTGCCACAGATGGCGACATCCACCCCAATCCAGGTCCTACCACTGCCGTAGACTCTAACTCCCTAAATTCTGCCCGATTTTCTACCAACTCCCTCCTTATACTCCACCTTAATCTAAGAAGTATAAACAATAAGGTTCATAATTTTCATGCCATGTTAGCTACCCATTCCCCTGACATTATGTGCCTATCTGAAACATGGCTCAAACCAGCCACCAAGGAAGAAGAAATTCTTCCACCTGGATATAACATCCTTAGGGCCGATCGGATTAACAAAAAGGGTGGGGGGTTAGCTGTATTCAAGAATACACTAAACATCATCACTAATCCCATCCAACCCCCCACAATCTCTAATATTGAACTTATTGCCCTAAAGATTTGCCTAAACAACCAAAAAAGCATTAATCTCATTGTAATTTATATTCCACCAGGAAATAATTCAGAAAACCTTGAGCAATTGCTCAGCTGGCTAGCTTCCAATTGCCCTCAAGAAACCATAGTACTAGGGGATTTCAACATTGACTGGTCCCTCTGCTCTGCCCCCACAAACCCCCTCTCTATTAACTTACATGGTTCCTCCCAAAATATTTCATCTCCAACCAGAATTGGCAATGCTCAACAAAAAGAAAGCATCATTGACTGGATTCTTACCAATAAAGACACGCATAACTACACCACAGGAACCCTTCCCAATGACCTCAGTGACCACCTTATAACCTATATTCTAAAACACAAGTGCCCACCTATAAGCCCTCCCTCTTATAGACTTGTTAGAAACAAGAAGAAATTCGTCCCAACACTATTTATAGCTGAACTCAAATCCTGTAATTGGTCCACCCTAAAAACTCTACCCTTAGAAGAGAGCGTGGCATACTTTAATACCACTTTCCTGAAGATACTTGACTCTCACGCCCCAAACCGACTAATCAGAACTAAGGAACGGGTAGCACCTTTGCTTACTAGTGAAACCAAAACTAAAATTAAACTTCGAAACCAGGCCTGGGATAAATGGAGAGCGTCCAAAACCCCTCTAGATCGCACCAAGTTTCAACAGTTTAGAAACATAACTAAAGCAGCCACTACCCAAGATAAAAAACATTATTTTTCTCACCTCCAGGATAAACACCAGAATAACCCAAAGAAATTATGGGCTGGCTTTAATAAGCTCCTCTGTCCGGGTAAATATACTACCCCCACTCCTGAAAAACTCATTGGGAAAGAACCAGAAAAAATAGCCAACACTTTTAACTTATCGAGACCATCCAGTCCCTAGCCAGTCAGCTTATACTACCTCCTCATCCGCCACCTACACTAAAGGCTCAGTCCACCCAACCTTTAACTTACAACCTGTACCTACCTCCTATATATGCACCCTTTTGAAAAAACTCAAACCAACCACCCTAGCTGCAGACCAACTCCCTGCGGAATACCTTCAAATAGTGTCAGACGCCATTGCCCATCCCATATCAATCTTGATTAACAGAACTATAACTGAAACTACCATTCCCACTATTTGGAAAACCTCATATATCATCCCTCTTCACAAAGGTGGGACCTCAACGGAAACATCCAACTTCCGGCCCATAGCAATACTGTCCCCAATATCTAAAGTCATGGAACAGTGTATTCACAAACAGCTATTACACTACCTCACTCATAACAGTCTTCTGTCCCCAACCCAGCATGGCTTTCGCCCCCATCACAGTACAACCATTGCCCTACTCTCCTTTGTTGACTCAGTCAATAACTACCGCAACAATAAATTAATTTCCTCTGCTCTCTTCCTTGATCTATCAAAGGCTTTTGACATGGTCAATCACCAGCATCTGCTTCATACCCTTGAAACCCTACATCTCGGCATCCCAACTATAAACTGGTTTAAGGCCTACCTCTCTTGCAGGCAACAAGCCGTCCTATGGCAAAACAAGCTATCCAACCTACTTCCTAACACCATCGGCGTCCCTCAGGGCTCTATACTCGGTCCTCTTCTTTTCTCAGTCTTCATAAATGATCTTCACACAATCATCCCCAATTCTACATGCATCCAATATGCAGATGACTCCACCTTGATCTGTTCTGATGCCTCCCTCCTGAAACTTCAAGCAATAACCCAAAACTGTTTTACTTTAGTTGAAAAATGGTTCTCTAAACTGCAACTCATCCTTAATCCTACTAAAACCAAATTATTTTTCCCCTCTGCATCTACTCCTCTAGGAAAAAAACCTTTGAATACGGACAACACGTTCCACGTGGAATCCACAAATGGTACCATCATAGTCCCAGTCTCTCATACCAAACTACTAGGTGTGACTATTGATAGCAAGCTTAAATTTGATATACACATTAACCAAACCATTAAATCCATAAACAAGAAACTAGGATCTATATACAGAATAAAAAATTTCTTAACCCCTCACACCAAACTAACCATTGCTCGCACTCATCTCCTCTCCACCCTCCTTTATGCCTCCCCAATACTATCGTTCCTCAATAAGCGTGAACTCAACAAACTTACTGTTGCCTATAATCATATAGCCAGATTTATCACAGGAACACTGTATCGTACTCACCATTGCCTCAACCTAAATACCCTTGGCTGGCTAGAACTCCCCAATCTTCTCAAACTCAACCAACTTACAGAAGCTTTTAAAATTATCAACCAACCGGACAGAACCCCCTCACTGAGCAAAATCCTGACCCCCTACTCCAACCTAAAATCTCTCAGGTCAGCTAATAGTCTCCAGGTACTAACCATTAAATCCAATAACTCTGGAGGCGATGCTCTCTACGCCAACTCCATTGGAAAGCTATGGAATTCCCTTCCTACTAGCCTAAGACTCTTGACCTCGATTAATCAATTCAAAAATCACCTCAAACAATTTCTCAGATCTCATTGGTCATGCCCATGTTCTAAACCAGACTAGTCTCTATCCCAGAGATTACTAACCTACCGCTCCGGCTTCATCTTGTAGCCATGCTTAGGATTATCTATACAATATTGTGATTGTTGTGATTGTTATTTTTACAAATATGTAACTACAATCTCTTTCTATTGCCTATATGTCATGCTACTCTATACCATTTGTAAATGTATTTTGTATTCTTTCTATGTGTGGAGCTTTTCTCCCCGGGCCTCTACTGAAAATGGACATGTATCCAGCTAGACTAGCCCGGTCAACAAATGTAAAATAAATAAATAAATAAACATTGCAGACCCATAAGCCTGACCAGCCTCCTCTGTAAGGCCATGGAACGCATCATTATGGACCTCATAAATCAAAGAGACAGGTGACCTCCATCCTTGGATCCTACCCAATTCAGGTTTGTGAATGGCAAATCTGGTCTGTTAAACCTGGTGGATTTCTTTTGAAAAAAAAAGTGTGACCAAGCCACTGATGAAGTGAAATCTGTGCACACAGCATACTTCACACCTTGGCAAAGGCTTTCAACAATCCCACATTCAGGCATTTCTGATAAACTTAATAAACTGAATGCAACCCCCTTCATTGTAAGATGGACTGCCAACTGGCTCACAAACCAGACACTATCAATGTGGGTGACTCCACATCAACAAGATGACATGTTACTGGCCCCCTACTGTTTGGTATACACTACTCAGAAGTTCAGGTCAAAACTAAAGGGTTGTGACTGACCAAGTTTGCAGACAACTGCAAACTAGGAGCAATCATTGAATCCCCAAATGTCAGTATACTTCAGGAGGGTGTCACACAGACCAACTGGTGTATTAGTCATGGTCTCAAACTGAATGGAAAGAAATGCATCATCATTCCCTTCAGCACAAACAATGCCCCTTCACACTATCAAATCAACAAGTACCCATGAAGTGGAAAGGGGACCTGGGATCAGAGGTTGCCCACAACCTTAACTTCGACCACTACACCTACATTTGTAAGGAAAGCTTTCCATATAACTCACTATTAGTAAAGGCAAGAGGTTATAACCCCCTTATACGTGGCACTTATCCGGCCCATAATTGAGTATAATGCCCCATTCAGTATGTACCATACTAAGCACCTGCAGCAATTAGAGAGACCTCAGAGATTTCTAACAATGTTCAAGGGCCTCCAGCATGTGCCTTACACAGACCGACTAAAGTCCTTTTCACTATACCCTGTATCGTATAGACTTCTTAATGGGAGATTTATACCTGGCCTACAGAGCAACCCATGACCCAAACTTAATGAACTTACTGCATATCCATAAATCATATGGGTCTCAGACTACCTGTTCCAGGGGCTTAAATATGGCCTTAGACTTTAAAATAGGACTTGCTGGAGGGACAGATTTCTCTCTCGGTGACTGGCACATCTTTGGAACAGGCTACCAATTCGTGAAACACAGCTCCTCTAGGACACTGTTCAAGAGGAATGTGGATGACTGGATGGGGCCACAGTGTAGGGGATAGCATCCATAACCCTCCCGGACATGGGCAGTCATCACTAAATGCAATTTTGGGTATTGACTAGTACTTCTATGGTATTACATTGGTTTGAAACAGCTAGGTTTAAAATGACCCCCGGTCGATAGAAAGTACAGTTGTATACACTTACCATAAATCTAGATGTTTGAGTGTATTTGTATAGAATGTCATTTAGTGCTGGACAATCAGATGTATTGTGGATAAATTTTGTAGGTGGTGTGAAGCTGTGCATGTTAGCTCATGGGGTAATTCTAACCAATTTAGACTTTTTAGTATTACACAGTGGTGGGTCCTGAAAGGAGAACTTGCTGCAAATTTAGCAACTTTGTTATAGCATTGTTCAAGTGTTGATTTTTGTTATGCCTGAAGGTGGAAGTGTGGGGAGAAGATAAGAAGCGATAAGTGCAGTTTTAGTTGCGTCAGTGAGTTTTTGACTCTATAAAGCATCCCTATTTTTTCCGTGATGCAAGGTAGGTGTGCAAGCACACACTCAGCATTATAAAAAAAAGGTCCACGTAGTCCACGGTATGCACGAAATGCATTTAGTGCTTTTGTCCACCATACACTGGACTTCATAATGTAAAATTACAATATTTCAAACCCACTTAAACAAAAATGTCCAATTAATGTGTAAATTGAGTCATAATTGGTAATTAAAGTAAATAAAATAAATAAGTCAAACACAACTTAAGCTAAAAAAAAAAAATCAAAAGATTCATAGTCATTAAAACTCATACAAATCAAAGAATTCCACACTTACTAAAACATTACAATTTAGCAGCCCTCACTCTAATCACAGGCTGACTAAACTAGATGCGACTGTTAAACCAGGGTTAAATGAACATATATCTAAACTGCCAGAGTAATTCCTTATACTCTAGCTCATTTTCCCAATACCCCCCAGCATTTGGGTGGTACAACTTCTAAACTCCCAAACTCAAGCTTCACAAATCCTTCACATAAAGAATATTTGTACAAAACATTATCTGAATTAGCTTTCTTCATGTCATACAAATATTCATACTTTCTTTTAGAATTTCCTTTTGGTTTTCCCTACATAAGAATGACAGATTGCAAATAGCAATATATACCAAGCCCTCAGATTCACAGCTTCCTTTTTCCAATGTAAATTTCATCCCACAGTGGTTATTCAAAATAAATTCTTTCCTCCACAATGTAGCTACAACAACTGCATCTACATTTGGTAGTACCCTTTTGTCCCCCACCACTTCACTTTTCCAACATTTCTTTTATGCTGGTATCCACTTTATGAATAAATAACAATATTTTTAACCTGGGAATTGAAGTTGTACTTGACAGCCATAGCATTTTGAAAAGTTTTGTTCCCATCTCTAACCAGTCTCTAACCTTTCTACCTGCATGACCTTTTAAAATGACCTAAAAATAGAGGAGATTATGAATAAAGGCACAAAATATTTACCTATTTTCAGCAAACCTATGAATATGGAAAGCTTTAAAAATGCTATGGATATCAAATGCAATGACTTCAGTGCTCAGGTTAAAAAATATGATTATGATTAACAACCGGGCCATTTAAAAACGGACACCTTTAATACAGTTGGCGAAGTTCCTCCCATTGCAATGTTCCTCCTCCCCCAGCCTAGGAACGTGGCATCCATGGTCACAATCATCACTGGGGAAGGTGGAAGGAAGGGGCACTGCAGTGGATCATTGGGGAGTTGACTCACCACTGTAAAGGTCTCTTACAGGAAATCTTGTTATAATACTGATTGGAAAGATGATGCACGTATTGCATCCACTGAGCATGAAGGAGCCACTGAAAAATCCTGATATGGTATTGTGCAAAAGATACCCTTAGAATTTAATGACAGTCTCAACACTGAGAACTAATGCTGCAGGAGTGGAGGGATTCTGAAGTAGGGTTTGCACTGTTCAAGATCTGAATTCTAATGGAATGGAAGCCATGGATACTGTAGTGTCCAGGTGACATCCTATGAAAATAATCCTCGGAACTGGTTGAAGATTTGACTTCTTAAGATAAATGGAGACTCCCAAGGATTGGCACAGCCTGTCCAACTAGTTCCTGATCTCCATGAGAAACTTCAACAAGGCAGCTAGGAGATAAGACATCCAGATAGGACAGCCATGTAATTGAACACCCTGGGGATTGTGGCAAGAACAAAATACAAGACTTAGAATCAGTAATGGCTAGTTCCTATCTAGAAGCAAAGGAACCTCCTCAACTGTTTTACAATCTAGATGCGAGGGTAAGCTTCTCAGAAGTCCAGGGAGAATACATCCACACCTCAGACAGAGCAGAATCAATTGCACAATGACCATTCCGAACTGGGTTTTCATACACATTTGTTTAGAAGGCTGAGGTCCAACATGGGCCTGAGGTTCCGAGTTCTTTGGAACTGAGAAGAACCCCAAATAAACTCTAACCCTGTCTGGTGGGATCTCCTGGATGACTTTTTTGGGGAGAAGCAAAGTGACCTCCTTCCATTACCTTGGCCCAACTGGGTGAATCATCCAGCAATAGCGGTCTTGAATTTTTGGTGCGTTAGGAAAAATGCTGCTGGATACCCTCAGGATATTATCATTCTGACCCATGTCTTGCACGATGGCCTGCCATGCTGCTGAGTCTTTACTCAGAGATGAACCCAGGCTGCTTCCCTAGGGTAGAATTCAGGCAGGTCTTCAGGGATGGAGCGGTCGCCTGCAGGTCTTCAGGGATGGAGCGGTCACCTGCTGGAAAAGGGCCTGTGATAACCCTGTTTATGCGAACCTCTTTGGCCTCTGGACTTGCTTCTACTGAAGGGGGGACCACCCCTGCCAACCAATTTGAACTGTTGACATCTATACTTTCTAAAGTAGAGTGAACAAGGTCTCTCTTGCTTCCTGCTATATGTTCTTTGGGGAATCACAAACTTAACTCCAACAGCAGAGAGCATCTTTCCCTCCTACTCATCTGCACCTTCTCTTTCACCAATGACCAAGCAATGAAGATTTGTAAATGGAAGAATGGGTCAAAGATGTCTTAAAGTGGTCCACAAAAATCAGACACAGCTATGCCGGCTCCAACCTCCCTGATCACCCGATCCACCACATTATAAATGAGGTACATAAAAAGAAGTTATGTACCCACCATAACGTTCCATGTTAGTGGTCTTCATCTCACCTTCCTTCTTGCTCGTTGGGATCGGAGCTGACCCTCGGCTCTGACTCGGCCATCTTCTATAGCTCAAGAGCAGTTTACTGGCTCGAGGCTACCCCTATATCCCATGATGCCTAGCGCTAGCTACCAAGATCTCATTTGTAATAGCTAACCCCAGACATAGCAAGAATAATCTGACCAAACTAACAAGTTGGCATATTTGTTATACTCTCTAAGTCAGTAGAGGAAACAAACCAGAAAATACTCAGCCGATGAAACCTAAACTCCTCTCGGTCCAATAGGACAGGGGGATGGAGGGTGGGATGCAAGAAAGAAGGTGAGATGAAGACAACTAACATGGAACGTTATGGAACTTCTTTATGCTAAGTTGTCTCTCTCACCTTCGTTTCTTGCTTGTTGGGACAGTGCCCCTAGCACCTATGATCCTGGGTGGCTCATTGGAACAGACTCTTCAGAACAGTGGAGCCAAAGTTAGCTCTATTCCTGGAGGCCATGTCTAACTTGTAATGAGAAATAAAGGCAAGAGGATTTGCCCATGTGGCCATGGCACAAATAGAGTCCATGGGCAACCTAGACTGGAAGGCTACAGAAGTGGCCAAAGCCCTAGTAGAATGGCCTTGCAGTTTGGCAGACAATTCTTTGTTTCTTACTTGATAAATGAAGGTGATAATTTGAGACAACCACCTGGACAGGGTCACTTTGGAAATTGGGAGACCTTGTTTGCCCCTAGCATAAAAAAGGAAGAGCTGGTCAGACTTCCTTATATCCTTCATTCTATGCAGGTAAAAATGCAGTTGTCTATGAACATTCAAAAGGTGCAACTTGTATTCTGTATTCTTGTATTCTGCCTTGTTGGTGTAGTTAGGGAAGAATACTGGAAGGTCTATGGATTGGTTTAGATTATTTTCTGAGCACACTTTAGGAAGGATGGATTTGTTCTCAGCGCTACCCTATCCTTGTGAAAGTAGTACGGAGAATGAATGCTTAGTGCTTGAAGTTCCGATACACATCTGGCTGAGGTAATAGCTACCAGAGAGTTTTCCAAGATAGAAACTTAAGGGAGCAGGAAACTGCCGGTTCAAAAGGGGGCATAATCAAGGAGGTTAGTACCAAATTAAGGTCCCATGGAGGTGGGGGATCTCTCCCTGGGGGCCTAAGGAGAGTAGTCCCTCTAAGAAAAGCTTTACACAACTTATGAAACATGATATTTAGATTAGAAAAGCCAACATGATAGTTATAGATATGGCCGCTAGTTGAACCCTGATTGTGGCAGAAGTGGACCCATAGTGAAAAAGCTCAGTTAGGAATTCAAAGATCTCATGAACTGGGGCTGAAAAGGGATCCATGTTCCTAGCCTCTGCCCAATAAGAGAAATGTTTCCATTTGCTAGCATACGTCCTCCTAGTAGCTAATTTGTGAGAGGATACAATAATTTCACACACAGCCGGGGAAATACTTTTATTCAACTGTATTCCTTTTTTGGTTTGCTCGAGCAAGGTATCCGTGGTTTGGTCTGTCTTTTTACAAGTTTGTGTGTCGTTGCTGTAATTCATTAGGGTTGGAATTGGATCAACCAAGCTGTGAGCTGGAGTGTCTGGAGGGATCGATGCAGCTCTTCTGATTGATGAATCAGCAGGTCTGGAATAGGATCCAGGGTCCAGGGCTGCTCGAGGAGATAACGGTCCAGGAACGGAAACCAAATCTGTAGAGGCCAGTAAGGAGCAATGAGGATCATGTTGCAACCCAACAATATCGCTTTCTGTAGGAGTCTGGGTATAAGAGGAAAAGGCGGGAAGGCATAAAGAAGTCCCCGAGACCAATCGTGGACTACAGCATCTCTGGGAGGATGACCGGGAAGCGGTAGAAGGGAGAAATAGTTGCTGCATTTGGTGTTGAAGGGGGTTGCAAACAGATCGCAGCAAGGCTGTCCCCATTTGCGGAAGACGAGATCCACAACTACCTGATTCAGAGACCACTCATGAGGCATGAGAATAGCTCTGCTGAGCATGTCCGCTACGACAGACTTCCCAGGGATATGCGTTGCAATCAGAAATCGTTGGGAGGAAATTGCCCACTGCCAGAGTCTGAGTGCTTCTTGACATAGGGGGGTAGGACCTGGTTCCACCACACTACTGACATGTTGTCCATCTGAATTGCAATGGTCCCAGGAGGGAGGGAGTCCTGAAGTGCTTGCAACGCTAGTAGCATGGCTCTCATCTCCCAAGACATTTATGTGCAGATGGTACTCGTGAGGTTGCCATATGCCTTGGACTGTCCTGCCCTGATAATGCACCCCACCCCATCAGTGAGGCGTCTGAGGTCACTGCGGCAACCGTAGGGGTTTGGATGAATGGTCTGCCCTGAGACACTAGCGGGGAGACCATCCACCAGCAAAGGTGTCTTTTGCAAGTTTCGGCAATCATGATCATGTGAGACATGGGGAGTTGTTGAAAGGACCACTGTGTGAAGAGGAGCCACTGAAGGATTCTCATATGAAAGCGGGCTAGAGGTATCAGAAGAATTGCCGCCGCCATAGAACCCAGAGTTTGAAGAAACAACCGGACTTGTACCTTTTTGCATTGCATGAGGATAAGAGCTTGCAGCCGAATTGTGACCACCCTGTCCGGCGGTAGTCTTGCGGACATACTTTTTGTATCTAGATCTGCTCCTATATAGGTAATAGATTGACAGGGCAACAAGGCAGATTTTTCAAAATTTATGGTAATGCCTAACTGGGCGCAGATTGCAATTGTATAGTCCCTGGCTTGAAGAAGTTGATACCTGGTAGTAGCAGTAAGGAGCCAGTCATCTAGATAAGGAGACAACTGAAATCCTTGACATCTCAGGTGAGCCGTGACCACTGCCATACTTTTGGTGAGCACCCTGGGGGCTGTGCTGAGACCAAAGGGCAGAGCTCTGAACTGATAATAACTGGCTCCCAGCCGGAAGCAAAGGAATCTCCTGGGCTGTCCATCTTGATGTGATCATATGCATCCTGGAGCTCTATCGAGCACATCCAATTGTCCTGACCCAAAAAGGGTATAACGGACTGAAGCATGACCATCCGAAACCTTGTTCTTTGAACAGACTTTAGTCCGCTGAGATCCAAAATTGGTCTCCAGTCCCCTGTCTTTTTTGGTACCAAAAGAACCTTGAGTAAGTTCGGATCGAGTTGGTCTGCCGGGACTTCCTGCATGACTCTTTTCTAGCAGTCTTGAAATTTCTATGATCGCTTGGGCCCTCAAACTAGGTGGAACATCTGGGGGGGGGGGGGTTTGCTTGGCGGTAGGGGAGATTGGAAGAAGGGGATTACAAAGCCTCCGGATATGATTGAGTGTACCCATTTGTCTCGCGTAATGTCTTGCCAGGCTTTTGGGTACAGTGAAAGTCTTCCCCAGACTGCCTCCAGAGGCAGGCAGTCGGGCAACCCTCCAGGGATGCTGGAAGGGCTTGTCAGAGAAAGATTCTCTGCTGCCCCAGTTCTGCGGACCCCCTCTGCCTCGAGGGCGGCGTCTGTTATTTCCTCCTCTGCCCCTGGAGGAAAAGTCACTACGTGCATCAGGCGAGGCTCCCTGGGATTTCTGAAACCACATTTTTCCACTCTTCTGACCTTTGGGATATGGTCTGGAAGGAATGGAAAAACTCCCACAGCAGCGAGAGTCTTGCCTTCCTGTTCACACCTAGTGCGAGTGTCCTTCACCTGTGGTCCAAAGAGAAATGAACCGCCAAAGGGGGTTTTGGTGAATGACGCTCTAAAGGGCTCCGCAAAATTACACAGCTCTGGAATCATAGATAAACTTACTAAGTTGGGCATTAATCCCTATGTCACCCAATGGGTTGCTAAATGGCTTACTGATAGAACCCACACTGTAAAAGTAGCCGACTCCAAATCCAGCTCCAGACAAGTGACAAGTGGAGTGCCTCAGGGTTCAGTCCTGGGGCCGCTCTTGTTTGGCATCTACTTCTCTGAAGTACAGGTCAACACTAAGGGACTCTGGCTAACAAAGTTTGCAGATGACTGCAAACTGGAGCCATTATTGAATCCCCAAATGATGTGGATACTCTACAAAAAGGGCCTTACAGAAACAGATGCTTGGTGCCAGAGCCATGGGCTCAAGCTCAATGCCAAGAAATGTATTGTTATCCCCTTTGGGAAAAACATGTATCCATGAATTACCATATAGGTGGCAGTACACTAAACACAGAAAGTGTGATAAGAGACTTAGGGACACAGGTGGACAGTGGTCTCACCTTATAACCACATGGCCACAACAGTCAAAATCCTTCTATGTGGCACACCTCATCACAAGGGCTTTTCATCCAGAAAGAAGGAAGTCACTGTCCCACTGTACTCATCCCTCATTAGACCCATTATAGAATACAACCCCCCATTTGGTATGTACCTCTCAAGACATCTGCAACAACTGGAAAGGCCTCAGAAATACCTCACTAAAGAATCACAGGCCTAAAGCAGATGCCCTACACTGACCGCCTTTAAAACTCAGCTATACTCTGTGCATATCATCTACTCAGAGGCGATCTCTGCTTAACATACAAGGCCATGTCAAACCCAGAGCTGTTGGACATGCTACATAAAGAAATCCCAATCCCTCAGAGCTACATGCTCCAGGGATCTAAACCTTGTCATCACAATAAACAAAACATGCTGGAGGGATAGGTTCCTGACCCAGAGACTCCCCAGACTCTGGAATAGATTGCCCATACATGTCAAGCAGAGTGCCTCTTTGGACCTCTTCAAGAGGAACCTTGACAATTGGATGGGAAAAGGAAATTCACCCCAGGGATCACGTCAGTCGCCCTGCTAGACAGGGGTCCAGGAAAGTAAATAATGTGGGAAGAAATAGCCAGGGAATTGTTATGGCTAGGCTTGTATAGGCCCTAGGGCTGATAGCCTAGTACCAACCTATGAACCTGGGTGGCTCATTGGAACAGACTCTTCAGAACAGTGGAGCCAAAGTTAGCTCTATTCCTGGAGGCCATGTCTAACTTGTAATGAGAAATAAAGGTAAGAGGATTTGCCCATGTGGCCATGGCACAAATAGTCCATGGGCAACCTAGACTGGAAGGCTACAGAAGTGGCCAAAGCCCTAGTAGAATGGCCTTGCAGTTTGGCAGACAATTCTTTGTTTCTTACTTGATAAATGAAGGTGATAATTTGAGACAACCACCTGGACAGGGTCACTTTGGAAATTGTGAGACCTTGTTTGCCCCTAGCATAACCACCTGGACAGGGTCACTTTGGAAATTGTGAGACCTTGTTTGCCCCTAGCATAAAAAAGGAAGAGCTGGTCAGACTTCCTTATATCCTTCGTTCTATGCAGGTAAAAATGCAGTTGTCTATGAACATCCAAAAGGTGCAACTTGTATTCTGCCTTGTTGGTGTAGTTAGGGAAGAATACTGGAAGGTCTATGGATTGGTTTAGATTATTTTCTGAGCACACTTTAGGAAGGAAGGATGGATTAGTTCTTAGCGCTACCCTATCCTTGTGAAAGACTAAGTACGGAGAACGAATGCTTAGTGCTTGAAGTTCCGATACACATCTGGCTGAGGTAATAGCTACCAGAGAGTTTTCCAAGATAGAAACTTAAGGGAGCAGGAAACTGCTGGTTCAAAAGGGGGCATAATCAAGGAGGTTAGTACCAAATGAAGGTCCCAAGGAGGAGGAGGGGGATCTCTCACTGGGGGCCTAAGAGAGTAGTCCCTCTAAGAAAGGCTTTACACAACTTATGAGACATGATATTTAGATTAGAAAAGCCAACATGATAGTTAGATATGGCCGCTAGTTGAACCCTGATTGTGGCAGAAGCGGACCCAGAGTGAAAAAGCTCAGTTAGGAATTCAAAGATCTCGTGAACTGGGGCTGAAAAGGGATCCATGTTCCTAGCCTCTGCCCAATAAGAGAAATGTTTCCATTTGCTAGCATACGTCTTCCTAGTAGCCAATTTGTGAGAGGATACAATAATTTCACGCACAGCCGGGGAAATGCTGAGAAGCCTGGCTAGGGTTGGAATTGGATCAACCAAGCTGTGAGCTGGAGTGTCTGGAGGGATCGATGCAGCTCTTCTGATTGATGAATCAGCAGGTCTGGAATAGGATCCAGGGTCCAGGGCTGCTCGAGGAGATAACGGTGCAGGAACAGAAACCAAATCGGGCGAGGCCAGTAAGGAGCAATGAGGATCATGTTGCAACCCAACAATATCGCTTTCTGTAGGAGTTTGGGTATAAGAGGAAAAGGCGGGAAGGCATAAAGAAGTCCCTGAGGCCAATCGTGGACTACAGCATCTCTGGGAGGATGACCGGGAAGCGGTAGAAGGGAGAAATAGTTGCTGCATTTAGTGTTGAAGGGGGTTGCAAACAGATCGCAGCAAGGCTGTCCCCATTTGCGGAAGATGAGATCCGCAACTACATGATTCAGAGACCACTCGTGAGGCATGAGAATAGCTTTGCTGAGCATGTCCGCTATGACAGACTTCCCAGTGATATGCGTTGCAATCAGAAATCGTTGGGAGGAAATTGCCCACTGCCAGAGTCCGAGTGCTTCTCGACATAGGGGGGGTAGGACCTGGTTCCACCACACTACTGACATGTTGTCAGTCTGAATTGCAATGGTCCCAGGAGGGAGGGAGTCCTGAAGTGCTTGCAATGCTAGTAGCATGGCTCTCATCTCCCAAGACATTTATGTGCAGATGGTACTCGTGAGGTTGCCATATGCCTTGGACTGTCCTGCCCTGATAATGCACCCACCCCATCGGTGAGGCGTCCGTGGTCACTGCGACAACCGTAGGGGGTTGGATGAATGGTCTGCCCTGAGACACTAGCGGGGAGACCATCCACCAGCAAAGGTGTCTTTTGCAAGTTTCGGCAATCATGATCATGTGAGACATAGGGAGTTGTTGAAAGGACCACTGTGTGAAGAGGAGCCACTGAAGGATTCTCATATGAAAGCAGGCTAGAGGTATCAGAAGAATTGCCGTCGCCATAGAACCCAGAGTTTGAAGGAACAACCGGACTTGTACCTTTTTGCACTGCATGAGGATAAGAACTTGCTGCCGAATTGTGGCCACCCTGTCCGGCGGTAGTCTTGCGGACATACTTTTTGTATCTAGATCTGTTCCTATATAGGTAATATAGATTGACAGGCCAACAAGGCAGATTTTTCAAAATTTATGGTAATGCCTAACTGGGCGCAGATTGCAATTGTATAGTCCCTGGCTTGAAGAAGTTGATACCTGGTAGTAGCAGTAAGGAGCCAGTCGTCTAGATAAGGAGACAACTGAAATCCTTGACATCTCGGGTGAGCCGTGACCACTGCCATACATTTGGTGAACACCCTGGGGGCTGTGGTGAGACCAAAGGGCAGAGCTCTGAACTGATAATGACTGGCTCCCAGCTGGAAGCAAAGGAATCTCCTGGAGCGCCTGTCCATCTTGATGTGATCATATGCATCCTGGAGCTCTATCGAGCACATCCAATTGTCCTGACCCAAAAAGGGTATAATGGACTGAAGCATGACCATCCGAAACCTTGTTCTTTGAACAGACTTTAGTCTGCTGAGATCCAAAATTGGTCTCCAGTCCCCTGTCTTTTTTGGTACCAAAAAGAACCTTGAGTAAGTTCCGGATCCGAGTTGGTCTGCCGGGACTTCCTGCATGACTCTTTTCTAGCAGTCTTGAAATTTCTATGATCGCTTGGGCCCTCAAACTAGGTGGAACATCTGGGTGGGGGGGGGGGATTTGCTTGACTATAGGGGAGATTGGAAGAAGGGAATTGCATAGCCTCCGGATATGATTGAGTGTACCCATTTGTCTCGCGTAATGTCTTGCCAGGCTTTTGGGTACAGTGAAAGTCTTCCCCAGACTGCGTCCAGAGGCAGGCAGTCGGGCAACCCTTCAGGGATGCTGGAAGGGCTTGTCAGAGAAAGATTCTCTGCTGCCCCAGTTCTGCGGACCCCCTCTGCCTCGAGGGCGGCGTCTGTTATTTCCTCCTCTGCCCCTGGAGGAAAAGTCACTACGTGCATCAGGCGAGGCTCCCTGGGATTTCTGAAACCACATTTTTCCACTCTTCTGACCTTTGGGATATGGTCTGGAAGGAATGGAAAAACTGACTACCACAGCAGCGAGTCTTGCCTTCCTGTTCACACCTACTGAGAGTGTCCTTCGCCTTCCTGTTCACACCTAGTGAGAGTGTCCTTCACCTGTGATCCAAAGAGAAATGAACCGCCAAAGGGGGTGTTGGTGAATGACGCTCTAAAGGGCTCCGCAAAATTACACAGCCGCATCCATGTGTGTCTCCTAAGGGCCACGCCTGTGCCTGCGGCTCTACTCGCACCACTGGCTGCATAGGAAATGAGCCTCATGGAGGAGTTGATCACTGAATTAAGGGTAGCCAGCTGAGAAGCTACTTTAGCTTGAACCCCTTCAGCTGATGGATCCTAGAGAGCATCTCCAAGCTCGTTTAGGAGATCCCTCTGAAGCCTGGTAAAATGGCATAAGTAATTCAGTGACCTCATGGAAAAGGTCGCTGAAGCAAACATTCGCTTCCCATATCTGTCCATAGTCAGACTCCTTGTTAGGAGGATGGACAGAGGAAGAAGTTTCCGCCAATTCCTTCTTAGTGGTCACTGTTACTACCATGGCCATGGGAACACCCTTGGTAAGGAACTGTTTGTCAGGGGGTGCAGCGATAAACTTGCCGGGCCTCCTCTGGGTTGGTTCCACTGTATCCAGGGGCTGACCAAGCCCTTCAAGCCATCACAGACATCAGTGGATCGAAGGGCGGAGACACCCAGGAGGTGGAAGGGCAGGAACCAAATGCATCCAGGAATACAAATTCATCCTCAGTAGGGGCTAGGGCAGTCCAGTTCCCCCTCTGCCTAAGCATTTCTAGGATGTCCAAAAAGGAAACATCTTCAGAGGGGGATCTCTGGGACCCTTCCGATTCATCCAAATCCATATCCGAAGTGACAGACTCAAGGGAGTCAATGTGCTTCCTCTTTCGAGGGGCCTCCTCTGAATGATCAGGGGAGGCCTCGGAAGAGGAAACACTCAATGGGGTGCTCTGGAGTGTCTGCTCTCCACGCTTGGGGTCTGGAGGAGGGACAGAGGTTGACGCAGGCACTACAGGGGATGGAGTCAGTGGGGTCGAACGTGGTGCTGACTCAGGGGCCAGTACACTCCTCACATCGAAGGCATCCCTGCCATGACGCAAAGGCGGCTCCGGTGAAACTGGAATCCTTCTCCGGACCGAGGGGGATGGCTCCGAGGCTGATGTAGGAGCAGAGCTCACCTGCGCCGAAGCTCCTAGGGAGAACGGGGTCAGACAAGGGTCCGATGCCACTCGCCCCCTCGGAGCAGACTAGGGAGTCTCGGCATCCAGACCCCTTGACAGAAGGCACCATCGAGGGGATCGGAACCGAAGGAGAAATAGTTATCGGTGCCAACGGATCCACAATTTGAACCCCAACAAACTCCGGCTCCGTGCTCAGAGGAGTCGGAGGAGGAACATCGATGGAAGCGGGCGGCACAGACACCTGTTGAGTGCTGGATAACATTTTGGCCAGTGTCGGACTTCAACAACCTACTGACCACTCTCCACGTTGTGGTCCGAGAGTCTAGAGGACAGAGAGGAGTGGGAGGATCTGTGACTGCGGTCACTGTGCAACAGGGGAGACAGAGGGGCCGAATATATCGACTCTAGAGACAGGGACCTTGGTCTCTTGTGGGTTCGAGATGATTCCGAAGATGCTGGTGGAGCCGACTGGGAAGCAGCCTCCTCAGTTCCAGCCGGAACAGAGGTAGTCGGTAATGTTTGGGCCAATGACTGCTCCGAGCTGGGAGCAGACGATTTGGCCGGTTTAGGAGATTTCACCGGCCGAGCCTTGGCCGGTGAATCCTGGGGCTTAAGGAGACCCTTTAATATCAGCTTACTTTTGCGCTCCTGCAGAACCCTTGGGCTGAATGCGTGGCATACAGAACAAGAGTCCTGCAGGTGCACTGCGTCTAAGCAATAGACGCAAGAAGTGTGCCCATCTGACAGCATGAGTCACACTTCTTGAATCCAGACACTTTGGATTCTTTAGACATATCTAGTCCTACACAGAAGTCTTTGGCCAAAGGCCCAACAACAAAAAACTACAATCACTAATCTACCAAAACACAATAACTACAGTCAAGAAGTTGTTTTTTTTTTTTTTTTAAATAGGAAGCCTCTAACTTAAACGGCTACCTATGAAGTAAGAGAAAAGAACAAAACTAAATATAAAATGCTACAATAAGTAGAGTAGGAAAGGGGAAGGGGGGAGGGGAAGAACTCCCCAACTTAAATGAGTTCTAAGGGAAAAATAGAATAACACTAAAACAAGTTAATTAACGATAATGTCGAAAGACTAAACTATCAAAAAATAACCCCTAAATCACTAGAAAAAGTATTTAACTTACAAGAGCCTGAGCCAGTAAGAATGAACCTCGCAGCTGAAGTGGCAAAAGAGATCTGGGTAGCTAGCGCTAGGCATCATGGGATATAGGGGTAGCCTCGAGCCAGTAAACAGCTCTCGAGCTATAGAAGATGGCAGAGTCGAAGCCGAGGGTCGGCTCCGATCCCAACAAGCAAGAAACGAAGGCGAGATAGACAACTTATCAAAGCTTAGTAATGCTGGACACGGTTGTCACGGTTATCGCCAGTTGTTTCCTTAACTCCCACGTGAGGGAGTCTTTTGGAGTAGTTAAGGCTTGCAGAGTCATCTTTCCCCGATACTGAAGCATGTGTGTGGCACAGTCGACAGCCCTCAAGACACATGTACCTGAACCATATTCCCACTTCTATCTATCCCCTGCTCTAGACTCCTTGTTGGGGGGATGCACAGAAGATGAATCATCAAAGAGCTCTGCCACCATGATGGAATCTATTAAAGTGGATTTTGCCCAGTGCTATCCTTTGGTGTCCTAAACATTTTATCTGGTTTCTGCCATGTGCATTACTGCCTCACTACTAAATCAAATTACTTTGTCAGCTAAAGAAACCACCCAGGAAGTAGAGAGGGTCAAACTGTAGACTTCATAAAGTACAGCCTTTTCCGGTGAGGGGGAGTCAAAAGAACAAAGATCATCTCTGCCACATAGGCTCTAAAATCTTGTCAAATGAGGTGTCTTTTGGAAGGGTCAGGTAGGAGATCCCCCTCTGTCCTCCAAGTTAGCATCAGATGTTAGAGATTCAGATAGGGATTCAATGTGCTTCCTTTTACACACACTTTTTTTTTTTTTAGTACATCTTGGGAGGTGTCATCTGACTCCTCACCGGACTCAAATTTGAAGACATCATGTTGCATTATATAATCACGAAAACACAAAGCACCAAAAGCTTCAACACAGAAACCACGACCACCCAAGGATGTATTACAGCATTCAGTTTATTTTGGTACCTCGGCCTTTCGCCTTCTGGGAGTAATTGATTCAACTACATCCAAATCAATTTATACACCTAATACATTCCAATTAGCCAATTACATGCATCAATTAACATTCAAAACAATTACATCAGAAACTACCATAAAGTTCATTTAAACACTACTCTTCTTTTGAAAAGGAATCTTTCATAAATAGAAAAAAAAAACTTTATATAATTTACAAACCTTTTCAAATTTCCTTTTAGAAAAAGTTATATTATTGTCCAGATTCATCCCCTAGGGAATAATGTTCTATAATTTAGAATCATTCTATATTCTAACCCATCAAGTTCCCTTTTAAAACTACCTCCATGAATGTAGTTGAACAAATTATTCCCAGAAGGCGAAAGGCCGACGTACCAGAATAAACGGAATGCTGTAATACATCCTTGAGTGGTCATGGTTTCTGTGTTGAAGCTTTTTTGGTGCTTTTTGTGTTTTTGTGATCCTCAGAGGACTCCGCCTGCATCTGAGTAGCAGATCTGAAGCTAGCTATTAGACTCTGGTCCAAGGATGTTGTAAGGGAGGGAGGTGAAATGGAGGAGAGCCAAATCCAAAGGGACCTGAACTTCCTCTCCCTTTAAAGATATGATAATCTTCCCTAAGCTCTGAAAGGCCATTCTCACCCCTATCAGATCTAAGGATGCTACCCCATTCAAAAAAATGACCACAACAGAGGACAGAACCTTGGGAGTAGAGGTGGAGAGCCTCGAGGAAGGTATCTGAATTGACTACTTAAAAGCAGAGGTCTCCAACACTGAGCTATAAGCAACACCACTAAGGGTGGTGCCAAAGCCTCAAGAGTCCCCAACTCCAAGACTGCTTCTGCCTTGACAAAATCAGGGACAGTTGCATCAGATTTCAGGGTGAAAGGTTGACTCCAAAATCACCCTAACTGAGAAATCTACAGGGAATAATGGCAGATCCAATTACCTTTAGAGCTGAAGGAGATTAAGACTCCCATCTCAATTTACATCTCAAAGAAACTCTGCATCAGAAGATCCAAGTCCATTTCTGACATGTTCTCGTAAGCTTAAAGGATTTCATTGACAATGCAGAAAGTACAGTTTTGTACCTACCATAAATGTAGATGTTCGAAGATCCACATTGCTGCAGTCCTTACATATGGGTAATCCGCTGTCCTCGGTCGGCCCGAATACCAAAGTATTAGGCTGACGTCGGTCATGGGCGCTCAGATCTGACATCAGAGCGTCAGGGTATTAAAGCGCATGACCGACGTCATATCCTCAGTCTTTTCTTGCCCCAGATGACAGAAGGCCCTAAAAAGAAAGGCCACAGCCAAAAATAGAATACTTCCCAAAAGGCATGAAGAAATAACAGCTACCACCCAAACCATACAACCATTCCAAACTACAGAGGGGAAGGAGGGAGGTATTGGACTGCAGCAATGTGGATCTTCGAACATCTACATTTATGGTAGGTACAAAACTGTACTATGTTCTTCATCTCACATTGCTGCAGTCCTTACATATGGGTAGAATCCCAAAGCAGAGGTAAAGGGAGGCTGGCAAAATCATAAAGCATTGGGAGCTGCCAAAATGCCCTGTAAGATTGCAGTGGCAAATCCAGCCCTAGATCTGGAATAAAGAGGAAGGTGGTAATGTCTAGAAAAAGTATGCACTGAACTCCAAGTAGCTGCTTCCAAAATGTCTTTAGTAGCTACTCCCCTTAAAAAAGCTGCAGAAGTGGCAGTAGCCCTAGTGGAGTGAGGTCTGATTCCAGCCGGAATCTCCTTACCATGATGAGAATAACAAAAGCAATACAAAAGCCAATCCACTTAGAAATAGTTTGTTTTGAAACAGGTTTCCCTGAGAACCCAACGCATAAAAGAAACAAACAACTGCTGAGACTGTCTGAACCCTTTAGTCCTGCTCAAATAATAACGCAACTGCCTGTGAATATCCAAAGTGTGCAAAATTTTCTCCCCTTTATTTTGGGATCTGCATAAAAGTAGGCAAATGAATTGATTGGTTCAAGGCCACATTTGAAACCACTTTAGGCATAAAAGTAGGATTAGTACGCAGAGATACCCTATCCTTATGAAAAATTAGGAAGGGTTCAACTGCCATAAGAGCCTGTAATTCAGAAACCCTTCTAGCAGACGTAATGGCCAACAAAAAAGCAGTCTTCCAAGACAAAAACTTTAACTCAGCCGTAGCTGCAGGTTCAAAAGGAGGTAAAGTAAGTTTTTCCAACACAAAATTGAGATCCCAGGCAGGAGTAGGAGCTCTATGTGGGGGTCTTATGTTCTTTGCCCCTCTAAGAAATTGTTTAAACAAAGGATGAGAGAATAATGGAGGGTCACAGTCATAGTGAGCAGAAATGGCTGCAGCATGATCTTTTATAGAGGAGAAAGACAATCCCTGGTCTAATAATTCTGTAAGATATTGAAGAGAAACACTTAAATCAGGCCTGGAAACATCAAAGTCCTTTGTTTTGCTCCAAATTAAAAATCTCCTCCATTTATCAGCATAAACTTTCCTTGTACTAGGCCTTCTGGCCTCCAAAATAACATTCAAAACTTGTTGTGGAAGCTGCGACCCTCCAGGTTCTAGAACAGAATATGCCAGGCTGTTAGATGCAGGGACTGAATCCTGACATTGAGGAAATGGTTGCCCTCCTGAGACAAAAGGTGCGGAATCGAAGGCAAAGGCCATGGAGGCTCCCGTACTAAACTCCTCAGCAGAGGGTACCAGTGCTGTCGAGGCCAATCTGGAGCTATTAGAATCATGGAGGGCTTGTCTTGTCTGACCTTCAAGAGTACCTTGGAGAGGCAGAGGCGGAAAGGCATAGACGTGAAGATTGCTCCAACTGAATGATAGAGCATCCACTTTCCAAGCTGTTGGATGAAACATTTGTGCAAAACTTTGGCAACTGGAAATTTAGTGGAGAAGCGAACAGATCTATGTCTGGAGTTCCCCATACCACTGTCAATTTTCGAAATACATGAGGATCCAATTTCCACTCGTGGGGATCCACTATCTGTCTGCTCAAAACATCTGCTAAGGAGTTCTGTGCTCCTGGTAGAAACCTTGCCTGAAGATTGAGGTGTAAACTGAGAGCAGTCTCCCACAAAATCATTGCTTGCCTGCAAAGAGGGTACGAATGGGTTCCCCCTTGCTTGTTGATGTACCACATGACAGTTGTGTTGTCTGTTTGAATCAACACTTGTCCTGGGTGAAGTAAATCCTTGAAAGCCATCAATGCAAATTGGACTGCTAACATCTCCTTCAAGTTGATATGTAAATGTTGAAGTCTGGCAGGCCACGTGTCTTGCACCCATTTTCCATTGAGGTGTGCTCCCCAAGCCTTGTCCGAGGCATCTGTCATCTGACTCGCCTCTGGTCGGGTCACAGAGAGTCCCTTGTTTAGGTGACATTCCTGAGCCCACCACAAAAATTCCTTTTGAATGCAAGGTATTATTAGAATGACAGTGTCCAGATCTTGGCAGTGTTGTGTCCATACATTTTTGAGATACCATTGTAGCTTCCTCATATGCAGTTGGCATTGGGAAGCACCAGAATACAAGATGCCATGAACCCCAAGGCTTGAAGGACTGTCCTTGCAGTCAGCCTGGACCGTAGAGACAATTGATGGAAGTAAAGAGTAAGGTTCTTTTGCTTGTCCGGGGTCAAAAAAAGCCATCTGGGAAGCTGTATTCAGTCTCACACCCAGAAAGCACATTTCCTGAGAGGGTACTAGACTGGACTTTGTTTCGTTCACAGAATACCCTAGGCACCTTAACACTGCCATCACATACTATAGATGAAGAAGTTCGTACTTGTCTTGAGCAAGAATCAGGCAATCGTCCAAATAAGGATAAATTTGTATTCCTCTTAACCGCAAGAAGGCTATCACTGGAGCCAGAACCTTTGTGAACACCCTGGGCGCAGTAGATAAGCCAAAGGGCAATGCAGAGAACTGATAATGTAAAGTCCCAGCCAAAACGCAGGTACCTCCTGCAACTGGGCCTGATAGGAACATGAAGATAAGCCTCTTTGAGATCCAGAGTTACCATCCAGTGATCTTTGCCCAACAGAGGTAGAAGTTGTTGCAACGTCAACATTTTGAATTTTGGAATGTCTAGGTATGTGTTGAGGTTAGATAAATCCAAAATCGGTCTCCAAGTGTTTCCTTTCTTTGGTACTAGAAACAGGCGAGAATAAAATCCTAGGCCCACTTCTGACAGAGGGACCTGCTGTATAGCCCCCATTTGAAGCAGTAAAGAAATCAGCTTGTGAGCCTCTACCCTTTGCTGAGGAGTAACGTCTGGCATACCTTTGAAAGGAGGCAACGTATGGAAATAAAACTTGTAGCCTCGGTCTATAATGTCCAACACCCATTTGTCCTGGGTGACTAAAAGCCAGTTTTGCTTGAAGAGTGCCAACTTTCTTCCCAAAGGAGCTGCCAGACAGGAAGAAATCTGGCAGCTGAAAATGTAGGTCATTGGGCCTGTTTACGAAAGGACTGGCCCCTGCCCTCACCTGTAGATTGTGCAGGTGAACTCCATGTTCTAGGCCTGAAAGTACTCTGAGCTCTGCCCCTACCACGTCTAGATCTACCCCTAGACTGTGAATCAGAAGGATAAGCCCATCCCTTAGTAGGCCAATTCCTGCTAAACTTAGGAGGCTGTACCTGCAAAAAATCTTTAACAGTCTGCATAGACTTAGCCTTGTCCTCCATTTTCTTCAAGACAGATTCCACAGGAGAACCAAACAAAACTTCAGACTGTAAAGGAGCATCCAAAATTCTAGTTTTAACATGCTCTGACAAATTCTGATCCTTAAGCCAGGCGTGCCTGCGAATAACTGAACCAGTGGCAGCCACCCTGGAAGAAGCCTGTAAAGCATCGAAACCACACTGCAAAGAATGCTTACCCACCTGTTCAGAGGCATGTACCAAATCCTGTAATTCTTTACACTCTATGCCCTCTGCCAAAGCATCCACTTTAGATTTTAGTTGAGTAAGGAGAAAATTCTGATACTTCAACATATGAAACTGGCAATTCAAAGCCCTCATTGCTAAAGTGGAAGAGGTATACACTTTCTTACCCCATCTATCCAAAGCTCTAGCATCTTTATCAATAGGAACTGGATTCTTAACAACAGAAGCCCTGACACCCTTAGGTCCCTGGCTAATAGTTTCTGGGTCAGCCCTTGGACTCTTATACAGATATTTATGAGCCTCAGGTACTCTGTAATACCTGTCTGGCTTAACTGGCAGGAGGCAGAGAGTCTAGATTAAGGAAGCCTCGGAGAAAACGTCTTGAACAACATCCAAAACAGGAGATAAAGCCAAGGACCTATGTTGTGGTCAAAACAAAGATTCCCTAGGCCTCTTTCGGGAATCTGAGAAATCCTGACCTTCCCATATAAAATGTTCCTCATAGAATGCAGGGTTTCTGAAAAGAAAAATCCTCTGGAGGAGAAGCAGAAGGAGTGGAATCCTCTGCGTCTGAATCAGAATAAGGAGGAAAATCCTGAATGTCTTCAGCCGAAGACTCCGAGTAATCTGAAGCCTGCTCCAAACTTTCCACCTCTGGCTCCACCCTAGGCCTCTTATCAGGAGGGGGCATAGAACCTCTGATTAAAGAAATCAAATCTTCTGCCATTTTAAGCATGTGTTTTTTAGGCACAGAACCTGCAGAACTAGGACTGACACCCGTGGAAGGCAAACCAGGCCTGCCTTTGGAAGGAGCCTTAGAGACAGAAGGAGAAGGCCTAACCACCTTAGGCAAGGAAGGGAGAACAGCAACCTGGGAGGCCCCCTCAGCCTGACCTGACTCCTGAGAGGCCACATCCTGCAAAATTAAAGCCTCCCCCTGAGACTCAACTGAAACCTCGGCTGGATCCACAGATTCCACCGTAGTTTCTAAAGAACCGGCGTCCGGAACGGACGACTCATCCTGCCTGGACTTTAAAGATTTGTCTTTGCGCTTCGTCGCGGTAGTGGCGTCGGAGGATCCGGCGGCATATTATAATTACACCGAAGACAAGCCTAGCGCAATCTAACCTGCGTTTAATGGTACGCTTATTAAACCTAGCACAAAAGCGACACCCGACTACGTCATGCTCAGGCCCCAAACAAGGAATACAAAGAGAGTGGTAATCCCTATGCGGTATCTGTTTCCCACAAGAAATAGAATTATTCACTTTTTCTGACATCCGGAATTAACTGAGGCAAGAAAAAACAAAAATATTTCCCAACGGGGTACTTAGCCCAACTTGGTTTCGGTCTGAAACTCAGAATACGAAAATTTCAGAACGCCGAACGGCACTTGCAAACGCTGCTTCTGCATCGGACCATGCAGCAAAAAAGATGGAGGATATGACGTCGGTCATGCGCTTTAATACCCTGACGCTCTGATGTCAGATCTGAGCGCCCATGTCCGACGTCAGCCTAATACTTTGGTATTCGGGCCGACCGAGGACAGCGGATTACCCATATGTAAGGACTGCAGCAATGTGAGATGAAGAACATCGGGGGGGGTGAGACTAGGGACATTGGCCCTCTTTTCTGGATGAGCCAAGTGTTATGGTCCACTTTAAAAAGAATCCTAGATCAGAACTGGATCCATCGGTTCTAGATCTGAAGGCAGAGAACAGATTTGCATTTATGCCATAGACACTTCTATCCCCAGGGATTGATTTCAGTGCTAAGGAAGGGATCAAGGAGTCAGAAGATCTTTTTCTCAACTCAGAGCCCTTATGCTTGGTCTTATTGTTTGGATCCAGGGTCAAGAGCCCTTTCAAGATCAATCTCTCTCTAATGTCAGCTAATATCTTGGGCTCAAAGTCAATAAAAGATTCACAATCTACTAAGATACAGGGACACAAAATCATAGGCATCTAGGGAGGAATTTTATGCCCACACAAGAAGCACTTTTAAAAACATTTTCTTCTCTCTCTTTGTTTTTTCTTTAGTAGTAGCATGGATAAACAGCCAGGAATGCTAAAAATTACTTTACTATGGAACAGAATATACACAATAAGGCTATAAAGTTTCTAAACTGTCTACATTATACTATTGTTAGCAAAAATCATTTTTGTGGTTATGATCAATAGTGGGAACGGAGAGAAAGGGGCTAACTTGTGAAACTACAAACTTCACACTGCAAATAAATTATTTTATGCTACAATACTAAAGAAAATGTACTTACTATAAAACTGAGGAGAAAAGAGTAGTAAAAAAATAAATAAGAATATGAGGTGAAGCACTTAGCTGGGAGTGTGAGGATCCACAACTTGCCTCTAAGGCAGCAAATAAGATGCAAGGTAGCTAGGTGAACTGTTGCATTATGGGAGGGACATTTTTTAAAGTGGCTCCAGGCCAGAACACTGATGCTTCTGGGACAGACAAAATGAGTGGCTCAGACTGATTGACTGAATGAATAGGATCTAGTTATTCCTGGTCTTGCTTTTGGAACATTTGACAATTTGGTAAATAAAGAATGATCACTGCTTGGAAATTTCCAAAAAAGGTGGTGCAAATTAATTTCAACCTGTTGCTCCTAAACAGTATAATACAGAAGCTATAGCAACCTTTGTGGGTATCTCTGACGAATATTAAGAAACAATGACCTCACTGTCACCAGCCAACTCTTCAGTAAGTTGTAGTGACCCTGTGAACACCACTGAGCAGTGCTGCGAGAATAATGGGTGGTGTTTTATAGAAGAGTTACTTGCGTATGTACACAACACCATACTGCATGAGTGCCTAGAGGCAAATTGAAGGAATGCCAGTTTATCTACAGTCTGCCTTTGGAATGCAGCAGAAAAGAAGAGCACCTGCATAAAGCCCACAAAAAAGAAAGACTGGAAGGAGATGGGGTTGGGAGGTTGGGTTAATGGGTAAGGTGTTTACCTTATAGACACAAGGTGCAGGGTTTGATTCTTACATGGGCTTATTGGCTAGGCTTAAAATGGCACACAAGGGCAGTTAGCCAAGTACTAATCTATGAACATATGCAGACTCCTCTCAGAAGGAGCCACAATCAAGAACTCAACCACTGAACCAAACACTGAGATGGCAATGAGGAGGGGGGAAATCAGGAGCCATGATCCCTCCTCAGTCAGTTACTGATGTTGCTCTAACCCAGCAGTGGGCACCCAGCTTCTCTGCCTTCCCACTCTTGCCCCTAACACCAATATTCTTACAGATTTTCTAGCTGTTCCCCACACTGCCAACATTCACTTGCTGTCACACATAGCCTGCCAAGGTGGACAGAAACAATCATTTATAGTGGGCAATGCTGATGTCTGACTGGAATGGAAAATGAAATAAAATAAGGCCAACTTGTTACACTGCAGCACTTTTCTCTCAGCCACATGCAAGCCACAACAATGATAATGTATTTATTATAATTAGTGTGTAAAATTAAGTGGCAGTCAGTTTGATGGCTATTTAATTGAAGCAAGAGCAAGATTAATCTACTTTTACAGAGACAGCTCTATACCCATCAATTAAAGTCAGTGAATGTGTACACAAAACTTCTGCTGTCCGATTGTGAATAATAATAAATAATAATAATAATACCATTTGGCTAGGCTTATATAGGTCCTAAGGTCAATAGCCTAGTACCTACCTATGAACCTATTAAATAGCCAAGTGAAGTATTCCAACATACTCTGGAAAAATTCACACTAGTTCTGCAAAGACTAATAACCTTTATATTTTAAAAAGTGACAGACACTGCTATTGAGATTCTCTACCAACAACCCCATATCCAGCAATGATGGATTCTCTGACCTGGCAGAATTCAGATGTTAGAAAGTTAACAGCCACAGTAATGTTCTTTATATGTAAAACAAATTAGCCAAAGTATTCCAACTTGCTTCACACAAATGTACATTAGTCCTGCATAGCCAAAATAAAGTTGCTAACTTAAGTGACAGTGTGGGGGGGGGGGGGTTAGTCACGTTCATACACAGACAGTCCCACCCATACCCACTAATTATAGTAACTTTGTTGACTCTGGATACCTCAAGTCAGACAGCTTCATGGAACAAGATGCATAAAAGATGAAAAAAAAAATAGTCTGTAGTGGCCATCATTACAATTCTATTTAACAAGTGCAGCAGCCAGCTGCACTACGATTAATTTCCACATTAAAAAGCAATCCAATGTCCAGAATATATGCTTGCCTGCCAGGTTTAAAAACACTTGCGTGATATGATGACCCACCACACACTACAAAAAAAGTGCCTTCATTCACTAACTCATCTCAGTCAAGATGACTGCCCCAACATGCAAGCCACCAACTCACAGTAACTGATGTGACTTGTAAGGGCAAGCCTAACCTTGGGCTTAAGGCAATTAAGGAATTATATGAAAATATGACAAAAGGCCAGTAAAAAATATAAAATTCACCAGCTTGCACTTTGTTAACAAGAATGTCTCAAGTCTCTAGCACTTCGGCAAGAAATGGCTTTTAGGAGTACATCAGTAAGGAAAAAACAGTGCTATTTTATACAAACATTAACTATCAATTATAAAACATAACTAAATATTAAAGCATTAAATACTGTATTTTTATTATACTTAGAAAACAATTATATCAAAAATTTCCTTGAACATTCAGTATTAAGTCCACAAGGACAAAAAGTACTGTATTTTAAAATATAAATACTTTCTTTATATAACAAGTGATGTTTGATCTTAAACTCAGAGTTGCCAACACCCCAATTAACTTGTTCTAGGATGCTGGCTCGCAGAGAGTCTGGATTTCTATTGTGAAACAACTTAAAATGCATGGCAACAGGACTAGCAACATTTTCCATTTTTATGTCTCTAATGCGCTCCTGCAGTCTCCATTTAAAACTTCTCTTAGTTTCACCTATATAAGAGAGCCTGCAGGAGCATCTGAGAACATAAATAACATTAGATATTACACAAGTAAAATGTCCTTTAGGACTAAAGGGAACACCATTAATATAACAAAAAATTAACATATTTGCATGCTGAGCATCTAGTACAACCACTAGTGCCCAGTATACCCAAGTGCTGCATAACTTAGACACTGGCTTAACAAATTTATTGTGTACATTAATGTCCTGTATGTTCCTACCTCTTGTGTACAAAAATATAGGAAATCTGCATAATGTATCAAAATGCTTTACATTTAAATAAAATGACCAAAAATGCTTGATCATCAACTTGTTCATGAGAAAATACATTGTAAGAAATAACTATATACATTTGCCTAACTTCTAACTTACCTTGTCTAGTATTACTGTCAGTATATCTTCTGTAGTGTTTTATAACAGAGGTACTGGCTGCTGACAAATTATTTTGTACCAATGAATTAATTTTTAGTTTAACCAGTGCCTTCTGGATATCTTTCATGAAATAAGCACTTCTCAAGAACATATTTATAGAAATAGACATTTCCTTGTATAATTCCTTAAGGAATTAAGGAAATATAATCTGCTGCATTAATATGGCTATCTATATATGGAGTAACACTACATATCCTGAAATGCTTTGCACTTGTAAGGAACATTTCATTGACTCCTAGACCAAAGGAAGAGCATCTCACATTGCAGCCTGCATGCAAGCTGTGATGGGTGAGTGGGGTCCAACAGTGACAAGTGCAGGTCCCCCTTTGGCTGTGGGGACCTCTTGTAACAAAATCAGCTCAAATCAACCTAAGGCTGTACCTGTGTGTAACCTATTAAACTGTATGTTGCATGTCTGTTGGTCTGCAGTTGTACGTTTTCAGTAAATTACTGTTCCAATATTCTTCATTGGAATGTCTTTGGAAGAAAGCTATCCAGTGGTAACTTTGTATTATTGATCTCATCTGCTGGCTACTTTTGGAGTATTCTTAAAGTTCAAACACATATGTAGATATTTAAGTGCATGTTGTTTTAAAAAGAATTGGTGAAAGATTTATAAATCCCTGATGAATACCTTATCTGTAAAAGTATTATTCAATATATTGGGACGATGTTACGTAATTAAACAATATTCAGCATACTGTGTAGCATTGTTTTAACATTTTTAAATACGATGGATGTTATAAGTTATATTGTTTAAAAAATTATAACAATTAGTGTTCCAACTTATTCAGAAGAGATTTTTTTAAGCAATAAGCATATAAAAAACTAAATTGATAACACAATAAAAAACAAAGTTGTTACAAAAACTGATCAAGACAAACTTAATTAAAAAGTTGTGGTTCTTTGTGGTTTAGGTCAGTAATCCTGGTCATGTTTCCTGGCACTTGGGAAATAAAATAGAGTGAGTGAGAAAGTAGTGTGGATTGTGGGCATATTTGGTCAAATTGGGGGAGGGGGGTCACTTTATGAATGGAAGAAGGCTTTAATAAACTTGATTGGCCAGACTGTTTGTTCATTTGCTTTATGAATGGAAGTCATGAAATGTGAGCATGAAGGAATCCATGATTGTGTGTGCGTATGTACACATGTACTAGTGTGTGTGTGTCTGTGTCACCAGGGTGAAGGGGTAGAGATGATTCTAAATACTTAAACTCCTTTGAACTCCATACAGCATCACAGTTGCAGGCAGAGAATACAGAAAGTCCCTCAAAACTCGGACATTTAATATCTTGCTCACATCTTTTGTGGGATAGGGGACACAGAACTTGAAATTGGGACTGTTTCATGCAAATCAGGACAGGAAACTACTCTAGGTGAAATACAGTAGTGATCTGGTGAAGTACTCACCTTACAGGTTCGTAGGCAAGTACCAGACTAGCTGTCCTTGTAGACCATTTTAAGCTTCGCCAATTTCTCTTAATGAGAACCAAACCCTGGATCTCTCATCTGTGAGGTAAACACCTTACTCAACTCCATGTACAGGTTGAAGTTAAAGAAGAACAGGTAGGTAGCCTACTCTAAGAGTCATTAGTTATGGAACTGGTGATAAATACACACTTGGCAAAGGAATATGTTCATATTCTTACAAATCTAGAACTTCAGTTATTTCTCCGAGCATTCTGCATAATGTTTTTCATAATCTTACTGTCCAGGGGACCACTGAGAACCCTAACCAAAATTCCCAGTTGCTCCCAATTACCTCCTGATTAAGTGACTTACTCAAGGACACACAGTAGGCAAATGAGTGCTAGGTTCATAGGTATTTACAAGGCTAATGACCACAAGGGCCTTTTTAAGCCTAGCCATGCATCCCAAATCTCTGACAAGTTCTGATACCCTTGATAATTGTAAACATGGGCCTGGGAGATGACTCATTTACAGGTTACCTGTGTCCATTAGAGACAAACATGCCAAACCAGGGATGGATTTTCTGTTTCCAATCCAATTGTCCAAGTTGCACTTGAACTGTGTTAGGGAGGAACTCTACTTCTCATAGATGGGGTAGTCTCTGGGATACATACCTTTCTCTCCAGCAGGTCCTATTTATATCATGGGCAAGGTTTAAGTCTTTAGAACAGGTAATTCTGGTGCTGTTTGTTGTGTGGATATGTAGGAGGTCCAGAGTGTGGTCTGACAATGCCCTGTATGCTAGGCATAGATCTCCTCTCAAAAGCCTGTATGAGACAGAATACGGGATAGGACCTTGAGGCAGTCTGCATAAGACATATTACTTATGACCTGCATTCTTTTAGTGAGGAACCTCTGTGGACGTTCCAGTTATTGGATATGTGTGGTTAGGTACATACCAAAGGGGGCATTGTACTCAATGATAGGTCTGATGAATGCTGAATACAGTGAAACAAGAAGTTATGTACTCACCATAACGTTCGATGTATGTAGTCCATCTCACCTCACATTCTTACCCGTGGGTTCGGAGCTGAATATCGGCTCCTACTCGGCCAAACTTTTCTAGCTCGAAGTCTTCTATTGGCTGGGCTAAGCAGGTATCCCATGGTGCACTGCTCCATATCCCCAGATCTAATTTGCTGCAATACTCATTCATACCCCATGCATACACAACATCCAGATAAAAAAGAATAAGCTAAAGTAAAGGGAACTCTAGATAAAAACCTAACCTCCAGATCCTCCAGGAAGGGGGACGGTAGGAGGCAAGTAAGAATGTGAGGCGAGATGGACTACATACATCGAACGTTATGGTGAGTACATAACTTTTTGATGTTATGTAGTCCTATCTCGCTGCATTCTTACCCGTGGGGCAGCGTCCCTAGTACCTACATCCTGGGTGGCTCATAGAAAAATACTCCTGAGTACTGTCGAGCCAAAGGATGACCTGTCCCTAGAAACCATGTCCAATTTGTAATGAGAAACAAATGTGTGAGGAGAAGCCCAAGTAGCAGCAGCACATATATCATCCATTGACAATCTGGCTTGATAGGCTGTAGATGTCGAAACAACCCGAGTAGAATGAGCCTTGACCGGAAATGGCAGATCTTTTCCTCCTGCTTGGTAGGCAAAAGAGATGCAACTAGATATCCATCTGGATATGGTGATCTTGGAGACCGGGTACCCAATTTTGTTCTCCGAAAAGGAGATAGTTGATCTGAGTTCCGGACAGCCTTTGTTCGTTGCAGATAGAAATGTAACTGTCTGTGTACATCCAACTGATGAAATTTAAATTCTGCCTTGTTTGAAAATTGAAGAAAGAATGCAGGCAACTCAATGGATTGATCAAGATTAGACACGGAAGCCACTTTAGGAAGAAAGGAAGGGTTTGGTCTAAGAGAAACCCTGTCCTTATGGAAGATTAAGTATGGAGGTTTGATAGAGAGGGCTTGAATTTCTGAAACTCGCCTTGTTGAAGTGATTGCTGTTAAGAAGGCTGTTTTCCAGGTCAAGAATTTCAATTCAAAGGTAGCTGCAGGCTCGAAAGGTGGTGAAGTAAGGGCTTGTAGAACAAAATTGAGATCCCAGGGCATGACAGGTTCGGAGACCGGAGGACGGAGTAACAGAGTACCTTTCAGGAAAGCCTTGCAGAGTCTATGAGCCATGAGACTAGGCTCATTAGCCACATGAAAATTAGAGATCGCTGCCAATTGAACTTTGATGGCAGCTGATGCGGAACCCTGATGGAAAAGCATAGACAAAAACTCCAGGACTGAAGCAATTGGAGCTGTGTAAGGATCAATTCCTTGGGTATGCGCCCAAATAGAAAACCTCTTCCATTTGCTGGAGTAAATCTTCCTAGTAGATGGCTTATGAGAGGAAGATAAAATGTGAACCACTTCCGGTGAACATTTATGAAGCCTAATTAACGACGGAAGTGGAGTAGCCAGGCTGTCAACCAGAGGGGCATCAGAGAGGGGTGGAACTGTCCCATGTGTCAGTACATCTGGCTGAGGGTCCAAGATCCAAGGAGTGTCCACAATATATGGTTGAAGAAAGGGGAAAGAGACTTGACGAGGCCAGTGTGGAGCAATCAGAATCATTCTGCTTCTCAAGGATTGCGCTTTCTGAATCACCTTTGACAGCAAGGGAAATGAGGGAAAAGCATAAAGCAGACGGGAGGGCCAGTCATGAACCAGAGCACGTCCCTGGATGACTCCCCCTGTGGGGGATCAACGTGAAGTAGTTGCTGCATTTGGCATTGAGGGGGCTGGCAAAAAGGTAGCAGCAAGGCTGACCCCATCTGCTGAAGATTAGTTCTGCAATCAGACGATTCAGGGACCACTCTTAAGGCATCAGAATAGCTCTGCTTAGCCTGTCCACAATCACGATGGACTTCCCCAGAATGTGCATTGCCACCAGAAAGCATTGGGAAGTTATTGCCCACTGCCACACTTGCATGGCCTCCCTGCACAGGGGGTAAGACACCTGGTTCCTCCCCTGCACAGGGGGTAAGAAACCTGGTTCCCCCTTGCTTGTTTAGATACCACACTACTGACATGTTGTCAGAGTGTATTGCAATCTTCCCTAGAGGTAGAAAGCTCTGAAGTGCCTGAAACGCAAGTAGCACTGCTCTCATCTCTAGGACATTGATATGCAGATGTATCTCGTGATCTTGCCACGTGCCTTGGACTGTCCTGCCCAGATAATGCCCCCCACCCCATCTGGGAGGCGTCCGTGGTCACTGTGGCAACTGGGATGGGTGAACTGAAGGGCCTTCCCCCGTCCAAATTGTTGGTGCAAAGCCACCAACTGAAGTCCTGTTTGCATCTGTCCGGACAGTGGAAATTTTTGGAGAGACCACTGAACAAAGAAAAGCCATTGGAGAAGTCTCATGTGCAATCTCACTAGGGGGATCAATGTAATTGTTGCTGCCACGGTCCCCAGGAGTTTGAGAACCCATCTTGCCTTCAATTTCCTCAGGGGCATCAGGATGTGTATTTGCTGTTGTAAGACAATGATCCTCTCCTGCGGTAAAAATGCTCATATTCAAATGGTGTCATTCTGCGCCTATAAAGATGACACGCTGCAAGGGCAACAAAGCAGATTTTTTCCAATTTAGTGTTATGCCCAACTGTTGACAGAGTGATGGTAGCGTCCCTGGTTTGGACTAGTTTATGCCTGGTGGGGGCAGTAAGGAGCCAGTCGTCCAGATACGGAAACACTTGGAATCCCTGACGTCTCAAGTGAGCCGTCACCACTGCCATACACTTGGTGAACACCCTGTGGGCTGTGGCGAGACCAAAGGGCAAGGCTCGAAACTGGAAATGACTGGCTCCCAGCCAGAAGCGTAGGTGACTCCTGGATGTCCTGTCCATTTTTACATGGTAGTAAGCATCCTTGAGGTCAATGGATCACATCCATACCTCCTCCATACCTCCTCTCCCAACAATGGGAGAATCGATTGCAGTGTGACCATACGGAACTTGGACTTCTGTATATAGTTGTTCAGTTGGCTGAGATCCAATATGGGTCTCTGGTCCCGTTCTTTTCGGCACCAAAAAGAATCTTGAGAATCTGATTTGGTCTGAGGGGACACGCTGGATGGCTCCTTTTCCTAGCAGCTTTGCAGCCTCTGAGGCTGCTTGATCCCTTTGACCTGATGGAATGTCTGGGATTTTTCTGATTGGAGGGTTTGATGTAAAAGGAATGAGGTAACCTCCGGAAATTATTCGCAATACCCATCGGTCCTGGGTGATGCTATTCCAGGCTTCCGGATATAACGAAATTAGACCCCCGACTGGCTCCCGGATAAGCACAGCCGGGCACTCCCTCAGGAACGAGAGTAGGGAGAGCCACAAAAGGAATCGCGGTCTCCCGAATTGCGGGGGGCCCCCTCTGCCTCTAGGGTGGCGTCTCCCTGAGTAACCTCCCCCTCCTCTGGAGGGGGACTCACCTTGTGCGGCAGGACAAAACCTCCGATTTCTTGAACCACATCTCCCCCCCCCCACTGGGCCTTGAGGTAAGGCCCAGGAAGGGAAAAACAGACCTCTACGGCAGACAGGGTCTTTCCCTCTTGCTCGCACCTGGTGAGGGTGTCTCAATTTGGTCCCGAACAAAGAACAACCATCAAAGGGGGCATCAGTGAAGGAAGACTTGAAGGCCTCTGCAAAGTGACAAGGCGCAGCCAGGCTTGCCTTCTAAGGGCAACTCCTGAGCTAGCTGCCCTACTCGCTCCCTCAGCTGCATACAAAATGAGCCGCATGGAGGAGTTGACAATGGAATTGAGGGTAGACACCTGGGCATTAACCGTCTGGGTCACCACCTCAGGGATGTTACCCGCAAGTGTATCGCCTAACTCCTTGAGGAGATCTCTCTGGAGCGGAGTGAGACAGATAGTTCAGCGACCGTAAGGTAAAGGTTGCTGATGAGAGAGTATGCTTCCCGTACCGGTCCATGGTCCTAGACTCCTGGTTAGGGGGATGGACAGAGGACGAGGTCTCCGATACTTCCTTCCGAGTGGCTGCCGCCACCACCATGGCATCTACAGGGACTCCTTTGGAGAAGAACTCCTTACCCTTTACCCTGAGGAGTAGAAAGAAACTTGCTGGGACTCCTGGGTACGGGCTCCACAGAATCAGGGTTTTCCCACACAATCAAGGAGCTCAAAGGGTGGGGACACCCAGGAGGCAGAAGGCTGAGCACCAAATGCCTTAAGGAAGACAGACTCCTCCTCAGAAGGGGCTTTGGATGGCCAGTCACCTCTTTGCTTCAGTATCTCCTGGATGTCGGAGAAGGAAACAGAGGATGACTTGGGGGACCCCTCTGATTCCTCGAGGTCAGTATCAGAAGTGAGTGACTCATCCTGGGAGTCTATGTGCTTCCTCTTGCATGTTTTCTTTCTAGGGGGCTCTTCAGGCATGAACTCTGAAGGGCCCTCAGAAAGTTGGGGACCACTCGTGGGGGTATCTCTAGGCCTTGGTGCTCTGCTGTCCATGGATATATGGTGGTCAGAGGTTCTCACCAGAGTGGTGGGGACAGAGTGACCGATCCGCCTGATGTAGCTAACGATCTGGCCAGCGCAGTCCGCATGGCCTCGAAGGCTGGTCCCCCTGAATCCGAGGGCCGGCCAGCCTCAGAGACCATGACGGGAGTCGGAAATCCCCGAGCAGAGGCACCAAGAGGGAGACACTGAACCAAAATATGTCCCGAATTGTCCCCCTCTGGCCTGACTGAAGAATCCAGAGTCCCAAACCCTGAGGACAGAGCTGATGGAGCCGGAGGGGCCATCGGAACCAGACTGGGAACATCACATGGCACGGAACACTCCAGCTCCGAAGCCAGAGATGCGCTCTGAGAAATGATCGAAGAAAGGGCCGGGATGGGCTCTGGAGCAGACTAGGCCGGTGCCAAAAGTTTGCCAAAACCGGTGACAGGCAACATCCACATCCGAAAGGGTCCTGGAAGATTTGGAGGACAGGGAGGGAGATCGAGATCTCCTCTCAGGAGAGACTGGTCTGAGACTGGGCGATCAGCTCTGAAGAGGTTCCAATAGAATAGGAGCCAATTCTGGTTCCGTCAACACCTCCTGCGGCCCAGAGGACAGTGGAGCCGAGGAGGTCAATGCAATTTTTGTAACTTTCTCCGGAGGCTCCGATGAAGCTGACTGAGCCGGAGATCTCTTTTTAGGCTTGGATGATTTAGACTTAGCACTGAGAGAAGAATCTAAGGCCTCTTCGAAAGAGGGTTTCAAGAGTCCCTTTAGGATCAGCTTATTCTTTCTCTCTTGGAGCACTCTGGGACTGAACGCATGTCAAAAGCTGCAGGACTCCTGCAGATGAATGGCTCCCAGGCAATAGACACAAATAGAATGCCCATCGGCGATGGACATTTTGTACCCACATTTAGAGCACTTTTTGAAACCGGAAGGTTTGTGCTCTTTGGAATCTTTAGACATTCACAAGAAACACCAACAACGCAACCTAAGAGAAAGTCTGACAGGAAAACTCAGACACTCAACACCACAAAATACGCGGGAATCAATTAAAAGTTGAAACAGTACACACACTCTGGAGACACACTATGTCAAAAAACCTCTAACTAAAACAGTTAATGACTACAAGGGTTGGAGAACAGAAACTCAAACCTCTAATTTAAACTGTTTGACAAACAGACAGGAAGAAAGGACTAGGTCCTCTAACTGAAACGGGACTAGCCCAAGGGAACAGTTATCGGGATACCACAAAACAAGCACACTACCAAAAGGCTAAACAACACTAAAGACAATAGCTATGAAAATAGCTTTTTGTTTCAGAACAATAAAGACAAGAAAAAGGTATTTAGCCACAGCCAAGAGCGAGACCACGTCCGAGCTACACGAGATCTGGGGATATGGAGCAGTGCACCATGGGATAGCCTGCTTAGCCCAGCCAATAGAAGACTTCGAGCTAGAAATTTGGCAGAGTCTGAGCCGATATTCGGCGCCAAACCCATGGGTAAGAATGTAGGTGAGATAGGACTACATAACATCAATGTCTTCCTTGGACTGAGATGCCATACCTTTGTTTATACGTTGCGCAACACAGAATGATTTCCTCACCACTGTAGACACATGATGATCAAAGGCTAGATTACTATGTCTGTCCACAAGTCCCCGACTACTGGGGTCAGCTCTAAATGGTGTATTAATATGATGGTTACTAGGGATGGATGACTTCCTAAAGGATACTATTATGCATTTAGTTTTAGTTCATGGCTCCTCTGACACCAGTTGTCTGTTTCAGCCCCTCCTGGAGTACATTTGTGTCAATGTGAGATTCAATGACAACTCTTTGCAATCATCTGCAAATTTAGTCAGCCAAACATCAGTGACATCGGCCTTGACTTCTGAGAAGTAAATGCCAAAAAGCAGCAGTCCAAAGACTTGTGACTGGCTTCTTTGTAGAGGTGGACTCCCCAATTCTAACTTCCTAGGTCCTGTCTGTGAGCCAGTTGGCTATCCACCAAGTGTTACATGGGTTTGTACCTAACCTGTTAAGTTTGTCAACAATGCCAGAGTGGGGTATTGTGCCAAATGCCTTGATCAGGTCAATATAGGCAGTGTGAACAATTCTGCCCTCATCCACTGCTTTGGTGACCTTCTCAAAGAAGTCCACCAGATTGAGTAGGCATGACTGGCCCATGAGAAAACCAAATTGGGTTGGCTGCAGTGTCTGGAGGTTTACTATATCTCTGTTGATCATGATAATTCTTTCCATGGCTTTACATACAAGACTAGCAAAACCTATGGGTCTGTAGACAGGCAACAGTCATCCCTCTGCACAAAGGTGGGCTTTCTCCATTCATGAGGCACAAAGCCTGTTTGGGGGCTACAGTTATTCCAGAGGCCCTCATAGGTAATTTTTCATGCTATTTAGAAGGCATCCTGTGATACTGTCAGGGCCCATTGATGCAGTGTTCTTGGAATTAAACCCTGTACCACAGGGACTACAGCTCACAGCCTTAACCATCTGCACCAACTACTAGATTAAGATAGCTGCCCTTACAGGCCATTTAAACCTATCCAAATCTCCTTTTAAACAAGAATCAAACTCTGTAGTTTCTGACTGTGATGTAAGCATCTTAATTATACCAACTCCTACCCTGCAATTTGTGTCTGAGGTAAATACCTTAGCTATTATACAAACTTCCAACTCCCTACCATAACAGTGGATTAATTTGTGTGTGTTTTTAATGGCAGTTCACCACTCCCCATTTCCCCACTTTAGTCCATTGTGTGTGTCTGGCCAGGCTTCCATTGTCTAACAGGATTACACTGTTGCATGGATCTTAGCATTCGTACTGAGGGGGTGCTGCAGGGGTATGCAGCTTATGAGCCTCTTCTAATCAGAAGGAAGCAGGAGGCACTGACTCATATCTGCAAGAAAATAGTGGAAAGTCTAACCTGCTAGCTATTTCTTGGAAACGTGGCAAACTTTGAACTGGTTAAGCTGTCTGCGATTTTTTTTTTTTTTTTTTTTGTAGGACTATTAAGTGCGGCAATTTCCTGATACATGGCCAGAAACTTGTTTATAGGATAATGGCAATTTGCAAAGGTCACACTACTAAACCACTTTTAGTCACAGGGTGGGGTTGGAGGATGTTCAATGTGTGCTTATTGTACTTACGGCTAGTTTATCAAAACTTTTTGCTTTGGCTTTATAAAATACAACGGATGGCATGTCACTAGCACTTATGATAAGGTGGCATAGAAGTCATGGAGAGACCCTGAGGGGAAGGCTCATAGCATTTTGAGAAAAATGCCTAGAACAGCAACCAACATGGGTTCAGGGCCAGAAGAAGAAAACTGATCTGGTTTAATGACCAACTTGCAGGTAAACTTGACAGAAGAGACCAGTAAACATGGTCTACATGAGCTTTAACACCTTTGTCACTGCCTAACCACGTGACTGAGGAGCTCAGTGGTTGCAGGGTTGAATAGTCAGACAATGATGGGAAGAGAAGAGAAGGACAATGTCAAGAATTCCAGCGTATCACAGGGGTCTGTCCTAGTCCAGTACTATTCATGGTTTGTCTGAGGCATAATAGTGAGAAGACAGAACAGGATCATTCGCTTTGCTGATGAGACAGAGAAGTCCTGCACTGGATGATGGGAAGGGATGAAGGGTTTAGCACAGGATTTGGAACAAGCGAACAGAAAGTTTGCAGCTGAGGGTTAGTGCAAACAAATGTAAAGTACAGCACTTTGGCCACAACAATCCTGGCATGAAATATCAGCTGTGAGGAGTGGAACTGCTGGACGGAAAGCAGATAAAGGATCTGGGGGTATTAATCATACCTGGGGCAAAGTGAGAGGGTAGTGGCAGCAGCAAACAGAATGCTGGGATGTATCCCTAGGGGGATAGATTTCTGAAGCAAAGATAATTCTTCCACTCTGCACAGCCTTGGCCAGATCACACACTGAGTACTGACTGCTGCTTTAAATACCATATAAAAAAAAGGACACAAGCCTGCTGGAAGTAACTGAGAGGAAAGTTACCAAAAAGATACATGGAGGGAATATGTCCAGGGGCTAGAGAAGTGAGAGCTCTTCTCTCTCTCTAGAGCAGAAGAAATGTAGACATGACATTGGTGCATTGAAATCAAGTCAGAGAAATATGACGTGATTATTCTTAACAGGAAGGACAAAGAGGGAAGGAGGAGAAACAAGCAGCGGAGAGAAGGCTCAACATAATCCTGGTCTCTCTGTAATAGTTTAGAAAGTTGTGTACTCTTGGATGCACTACATGAATGGGTGATTCAGAATCCACAGGCCATACCTCTCAAGTGTACCTCATTATGAAGAACATTCCTCACTTGGAGTCATGTTCCTTGAAGTTCCACACTGAAAGGCTCTGTCACCAATTTTTTTTTTTTTTAACAGATATCCATGGTAAATGGAAATGAATTCTATTAATTCATTAAATGAATTTCGTAAGTAAAAATACCACATTTTAACCATCCTATGAGCTTCCTAGATGAAGCTGTTAGTAAGTATTCCACACTTTGTCCATTTGTTCCACATTATGAGAAGTAGTGTCCCTCATTTTGCAAATGGAAGTTTGAAAGCTATGACACAGGCATTCAAGACAGCATGGGACAAGTGAAAAAAAGGATACAAAAGTATACGAATGGAGGGAAGATGGAATGTTGCAGCACTAAAAGGACAGACTAGATGACCTTAGTGTCTCCTTCTGCCATCAAGCAAATGTAAAACAAAGTTAGTGTCTACTACAATTTGATGTCCACTGACTGTAAAAGCAGACAGCATAGCATACAATTACCGATTAGAAAGTGAAAATCTTTACATGCATATCCAGCTGCTGAAGTTCAACAAAAACAAAGGAAACCACCTATTTTAATGCACAGTGCCTCATTTAAAGATAAAGGCCAAAGCTCTGACTTACCTGACAAAGCCAAATTATCAGGCTTGCTGGAAAGCATCTGCTCTCAGCTCCCAATTGAAATGTCAGCACTTGTACCTCAGAGTGCCAACACACCAAAGAGAGAGACTGAAAATGCTGTAGTGGTGCAAATCTCAAACTTCGCTCACTCTTCTCCTTTAGACTTTGTTTTTCCAGGAAGCAAGCCCTCCTGGACCCAAATATGAGAGGACAAGCCCCCCTCACACCCTCATGAACTTACATATACTAACTCAGACTGCCATACCTCAGGAAAAGGGAATATTCTAAGAACTGGTCATCTTGGATTTGTTGCATGCAAGCTGTTCTTTTGGCCATTTAGTCTCGGTGCATCGGACTCACTGAAGTGGGTCTCAACATTTTAAATGGTTACCCTCACAGTCCACCGGACAGCATCATGCTGCTCTGTGGGCAGCCGGAGTCAGAAGTGGGCAATGGTGAGCACTTCATGCCCTTCCTTCACAGCAGTGAGCCCAGAAGGCATGGACATGAACCAAGCTGCTGAACTTTTTGAAGTGTTTTCTTTATCAAATAAAATTACTGTTGTATGGGACAAGATGACTATTTACATATGGCTAAAACAGAATGCAGGGGCACTGGGTGGCACTATTTCATGCCTCTGACCATAATCTTTACTTGTGCTATACAAATATGGACATACTAGGTAAAGGATTTTTTGACTGATATTTGTAGTAAGTTAACTTCTTTGTTCTAAAATTAAATCAGCAGAAATGTCATTAAACAGGCTAAATGCTCAAAGGATACCAGACGGATTTTAAAAGCCGAAACTATGAAACAGGAATTACCCCTGGCAACAACAAGCTAAGAAAGAAAAACATTCTGAAAAACTACTGCTTCCTAGACATGGTCAGACAGAGTTAGGTGAAGTTATTCTATATTAATGAAACAGAATCTCCACAACTGGCCTGTGAAAAGGCACGATCTGTCCAAGAATTTGAAATTCCTGGAAAGACGGTAAGGACTTGAATAAGCCAACTTAAATAATGCTGAATAATGCTGCCAAAGATTTATGCAAAGCAGAAGGTAACCCCCCCCCCCCCAAAAAAAAAGGTACAAATTCAAATTTATACCACCACTATTTTTCCTCTAAGAAGTCAGCAAAATCCCACTAAGTCTATCACTTAATCTGAAGCTACCACTAAAAATGTCACCTTTTGGAGGGCCTACTCATCCTTCAAATTATTTAATTTTATAATTATCCTCTTACATGTCATCCTACCTTTCTTCAATTAACAAAAGGGATGGATCAACCTCTCCTTTTCCAAATTCTTTGATAAGGAATGTAAGAATACTGCTTTCTTTGTAATGAAAGATCAACATACTACACAACAAATCCAAAAAAAATAGAAGAGGGTTCTGTGCAGAATCAGTCTCTCTGTCCTAATTTTAATCCTACATGGACTAGGTTAGTCCCTCTAGGCTAGTAACCTCTTTTAGAGGAAACCAAATGTGGTATTTTATACTATTAGGGGAAATTTGTCCAGGGCATAAGGAAGCTTGATCTATTCTTCATTGCTGTGAGTGGGGACCCATTTTGCATGAGCACTTCGTTTCCATTCCAGGCACAGCAATAGCCTGGCGAAACAGGGAGGTAAATGGAGAGAAAGAATGATATAATGGAGTTGTGACAGAAATGAAAGAGACAGCCAGTGATGAGACCCTGGAGAATGTGTGCAGGATTCGGAGACGTTTCAAAAGAAAGCTGTCTGACGGAGAGGAGTCGGCAAATGATGGAGTAGAATTACAATCCCCCAGTTGGCAGGATTGCAAGATGATTTACTTAAAGAAATGATGCAAAGTGAGCCTGAAAATAAAGGAGACATTTCCTTGGGGGGGGGGCATTCTGGAGAAAGGAAGAGTGGCGAGATGGAAAACATATGCACAGAAAATTAGGCAAAAGGGGAGTAGCAGAAAAATGCATAAGAAAATGAAAAACAGAACTATGTGGTAAGGATTCTAAGTAAAGAAATGGACAGTGTGAAGTGTGAGAATTTAATAGCTCCTTTGAATGTAAAAGCGCATGAGGTAAGAGCATTTATTCTTTTTAACAGAGACATTTTATGGAAATTTTTTTTCTTGGACAATATAAAAAAAATGGTAAGCCGTGGAACCTTTGTATGATGATAAAGAGCATTTAACAGGGAAACAAAAAAACAAAGGCGAGACTGACAGGACATTTGAAAACATTTTATAAAGAAGCACTCGATATTGCAAAAGTTTATGATAAAAGGATTTATGGACTGGCACATCGGATCGAAGAACAAAAAAATTCTACTAAGCATGATAAACATGGAGGGGAATATGGGTGTCGTAAACTATTGAAGCCAAAACAAGTGTGTGTGTGTGTGTGTGTGTGTGTGTGTGTGTAAAAAGAATAAGTATTTGAGATAAAAGAAACAAATATGTGCAGAAATTGGACAGGATGCAAAAACTTTTGAAGAGAAATGTTATACAAGTGTAACAAAATCTGACATTTACGGATGGATTGTAAAAAAATGAAAACAGGAGTAAGGGAAAAAAAATGATAATGAACAAGAGAGACATTTTAAAACTAGAAACAGAATAAAAAGGACATGGAAGAAGGCTCTGAAATAAGATGAATATGACAAATTGGGATACACTAAAAGAAAAAATTATACTGGTAAAAGATAAGAATTTAAAAGGGGCAATTTCAAAAAAAAAAAAAAAAAAGGAGATGGATGAAATAGAATATATACAACTATTGGATGGGGTCTGCATAATGGTTAAGGTACTTAACTCACAGACACAAGGTACAGTGTTTGATTCTCACCTTTGGGAGGGAAATTAGCTAGGCTTAGAATGGACCTTTAAGGCAGCTAGCCTAGTAATTAGCTATGAAACTAAAACCTATAAAACACAGAGAAAAAAGAAAAAAAAATAGAGTGCTTTCTGTAATGGAGATAGTATTTAGTATCAAGTATATTGTAAGAATAAGGATTTTGGAGTCGTGTGATGCAAGATCGATATAATTATATTAGAAAACAAGATTTTTAACAAATGAATAAAAGATTATAAACAGAGAAAAGATGGGGAGGAAAGATGCTGCAGAATTTGGGAAAAGAGATGTTCTGGAATAGCCATATTCTGTGGAAATTCAGTAAAGATGTGTAACTTTAGCAAAATTCGGAAGATTAACCATTGTAGATTTAAAATGAAAAAAAAAAAACACAAGTATATAGAATTAAAACATTTTTATACCAATTGTAAAGAAAGGGAAGCGTATTTAACCAGATATTAAATTATGTAGTGATAGGAATACTGTAATAAACTGGAGACCAATTGTGATTTGAGGCAAATGTAAAAAAGGAAAAAAAAATGTTGAAGTTAAGATATGATTAAGTTAAGGAGTATGTATAGAACTGAAAGATTTTATAGTATCAGAAGGTTTAGTTACAGAAGATGGAGATAGTTGAAACGGGATTTTCTCATTTTCTTGCAATATGGCCAGAGATAAAGAAAAACAATGAACACATAAAAATAGACAAAGGAATAAATGAGAAAGCATGGAATAAAGAGAAGACTGGTAATACAGTTATGGAAAGATCGTATTAGTACGAGAACATTTTATAAAAACTGGTCTGCAAGGTGAAAGATTTTAATATTTAAGGGAAAATAAACTTTTTTACACTATATCAGAATGACCTGAGAAAAGTACAGAAAATACTCCAATGGAAGATGTATAACAAAATGACAAAGTACTTGACAAAGAAAAAGAATTACATGAAAAATGAAGAAAAAATACAGAAGTTATTTAAGCAAAGATTGTTTTCATTGCAAGGAAAGAAGTATCAAGTACTTCAGCAGATTAGTAAAGGAAGATGGTAGTGTAATGAGAAAAATGTAAAAGAAGAAACAGAACTCTGATAAGGATTACGAATAGTGTACTACAGTATGCAGAAGGTAGTAAAAGTAAAAACGTTAACTGAAAAAGAGAAGAAGCTGGAAAAGGAGATTTCTTTACACGAGCTAAATAACGTAAATATAGATTTGCCTACAGAACCAGATGGAATAGCATATGAAATGTATAAAAATTTAAAGGACTAAATATGTGTGTGTATTATATATATATTTAAAGATTTTGAATAAATGGTTAAACAAAAGTTTTATGTATAAAGAATTATGTAGTGAAATACTTAAATGTATATGGAAAAAGAAACATAAAAAACCTATTAAAAACTGGATACAGACAGTACCAGAGGCACAGGAAAATAATTTTCTTGGGTGGCGATAGCCAGGGTACCATTTTGGCTAGGCTTATATAGGCCCTAGGGCCAATAGCCTAGTACCTACCTATGAACTGAATAATAATGATAATATCTTTATGAAAATACAAAGTAGATTTGAAACCAAAATGGAAAATATTACAGACAACAGTATAAAGGGGAAGGGGTTGTCAAGAATTATTAATTATAGTTAGAGAAACTACAGATAACATTATGAACAGGAAAAAAAACAGTGAAAATTACGATAGGAGACTTTAAAGCATTTGACTCAATTGGACATTAAATCTTACGGGTGAAAAAAATAGTTTCCTAACTTTCTGACCTGTATGTTATGTATGTCAGTGTTTAGTAATAAAGCAAAAACGTTTGTAAATGGCTGGTTAAGACAAGAGATGCATAGGAAGAGGGATATAAGACAGGCATACCCGAGTTGTTGTATACCCTTTGTATTACCTATGAATGTGATAGTATGTGGAATAAAATTACAAAATGAAGGAGGTGAGGTATATATATATATATATATATATATATATATATATATATATATATATATATATATATATATATATATATATATATACATACACACACATACACACACACACATACACATACATAAAGGGTTAAAAATTCTAGTCTTGTTAACATATGCATATGAAATAATAATTGTAAAAAAACAGAATTTGGATAAAAGTAATAATTTGCACAAATGAGTGTCTAGATGTGATGGGGATGGCTTTAAATAACTTTAAATAAAGAGAAAAGTAAAGGTTTAGGTGATGTAGTAAAGATAAGGAGCATGCATTTTACAAGAAATGGCATTTCTGTGTTATGTATAACCATTGGGAATAAAGATACAAGTAAAATTCAATGGGAAAAAAAGAAATAAAACAAGCCAGTCTTTTCTGGAGAATATACAAATTACCATTCAGAAACAAAGCTTTTGATAAATTCAGTACCGATAGGAAAAACAGCATGCTTATCAAGCATATATGTTGCCAACAGATTTGAAAAAGAATTATTGCAATTTTTTTTTTTTTTTATATGGGCTTCCAAATTAAAGCCAGTAAAAAAGAGAGTTTTGCATGTAAATAAATAAATAAAAATAAAGGTGGTTTAGGGTTAATTAACCCAGTGGTATATGCTACTTCATTAAATGTGTACAACGTGCTAAAGTGGATACATGAAAGATAAGCAGTAAAACTGTAACTAGAAACGACAAAGACGAGATTAGTAAAATTATATAATATAAAAGTGTGATGAATTTTGGAGTATGGTTAAAAAAATAGTAGAGAAAAACTGCACAAAATAAAACGTTACCAAGAAAAATATTTTTTGTGGAAAATAAAAGTATGGTATAAGAAAGTAATGATAAAAACACTATGTAAAGACATGGGAAAATCTAAAAGATGAAAAAGTAACGCTACAAAAATAAAGCAAATGGAATAATAAAGTAGAATGCCATGATTTTTGAGGAAACTGGTCAACAGATAAATTACTAGTAAAAGGAAACATGCCATTAAAAAGAAAAGTGATGTACATTGTCAAGTACAAAAAACTACTGAACACGTGTTTTTTTAATGCAACAGTAAAAATGTAAGCCATGGTGGTGCAGCAGTAGCGTTGTTGCCGCACAGCAAGAGGTTCACCCGCTCAATTCTCAGCTAGTGTGCGGGAGTGCCTTCTGTGTGGAGTCTGCATGTCCTCCCCGCAGGTCGAGTGACGTTCCGAAAGACATGCGTGAATGGGTGTGCCTTCGTTGAAGGTTGGGCATCGAGCTGGCAACTCAGCACCCTGAAAATCTACTGCCAATCATTTGCGGACCGGAGTTCCGCTGTGGTGACCCCTAACCGGGAAAAGCCAAAAAACAAGAAAAAAGCTATGGGGAAAACTATGCAAATATTTTTTTGAAGATATTTAGTGAATATTAAGCATGGCTACAACTAAATATGGATATTATAGAAATAATTGTAAAAATAAGTTAAAAAGAACAGGTAAGATTTTGTCATATGGGTTATATAAAATGAAAGAATAAATGAAATTGTGTTAAATGGATTTTCAGATGGTGGTTATGGAAAAAGGAGTGGAGGTCTAAAAGGAATGAATGCAGGATTGTAAGGAAAATTATGAAAATGTACACAAATTTACAGATATCTGTACATTTGCAAAAGTGTTATAACAATTCTTTTTGTATAGAAGCAAAGGACCTCCTTCACTTTTCAATAGGTGCTGTAGGATATTTTACATCCACCTGGGAATTCAGCACCCCCTTATGTGGCACTGCAGTATCAGCACTCTACCTGGTGTGGGAAAAAACTCTCAGCCTTATGCATCAAACCGAAGTGTGGTGCCTGTTGTGCCACTGACACTATAAACTATTTTACTGAATGCTTGAGAAAAACTATTAGGGGCAAAAAAAAAAAGACCCCAAGTAACTGCAGCATTTGACTGGTGTAGTTTTAAATATCAGTACTTTGTTACAGTGCATCTGACTTTTTTTTTTTTTTTTGCATTTACTGCTACAGAGTTTCTCTTCATCTAGCCATGGTTTCTTAGGTTTACCCATCTAGTCTTGTTTTTTTAGGTTTACCTAGCAGAGATATAATAAAACAGTTTAGACATAGCTCGATACTTTGCTTGCTTTGACTATGAACCTGAAGTGCTTGGCATGCTCAACACGAGGACAAGGCAATGATCTAAAACAGCCAATCAGAAGTAGTACCCAAGCACTAAAGCCTGACCGTAAAATAAAAACAAATAAACCTAAAAAAACTTCAATAAATAATAGCAGATATGTCAAAGGAAGTAATAATCCATTGGATTAGCATAGGATGAGTGAAACAAAACTAGTTTCCGTAAAAAATGCATCAAAGACAGAGACTTAAGAAAAGCCATATAATTAAATATAAGAACCAGGTTCCCCCTGTCATTAACACCAAACATGACAAGAAGGGATAATTTAAAAAAAACAGAGTATATTAAAAAGCTCTACAGCTGAACTTAGATAAAAAACTGAGTATATCAAGCTGAAACTATAAAGTAAAATTAAATCAATATTTTACACTTAACCATTAGGGTGGCCTAATGGTTAAGGTGTTTGCCTTACAAACACAAGGAGCAGGGTTTGAGTCTCACAAGGGATAATTGGCTAGGCTTAAAATGGCTCGCAAGGGCAGATAGCTTAGTACTAATCTATGAACCTATGAACCAACATGATATAAAGAGATATAAATGGAAGCTATGTACTTACCATAACTACAGATCATTGTTGTCCTCCTCCATCTATCTCAACTTATGTATGATCTGTCAAGACACATCAGAACAAGAAAAAAAAGCAGTGCTCTCCCTCTCTTAGGTGGTTGTTACTCTGAGTTTGCCCCCTCCAGCAGACTAAAGATAATCTCAATGGGAAAAACATATAGCAATAGAGAAATGGAAATGATTAGGGCGAGTCCATCAAAATCCTCTATGACAAGCATGAGACAAATTGGAATGAAGGAGAGAGGGATATTAAGATGTACAGAGAGGGACCACAAAAATCTGTCTTATGGTAAATACACAACATCCATATCCTATATTATTCCCTCTGCCTGTCTCTAATTATGGGACAGAGTCCCTAGCTACCACAGATCCAGGGTGGCTTCATGGCAGAATCCTCTTGAGAACAGTGGAACTGAAAGCTACTATGCACAAAGTGCATAATGTAGAGCACGTAGCTGCTGCACAAACCTTTGAAAACAGCAATAGAGGTAGAAACAGCTCTTGTAGAATGCCCCTAAAATTGATTGGACGGGACAAACATTTTGAATTGTAAATAAAAAAGGGATGCAATATGATGGCACTCTGGCTAGAGTGACTTCAGAAAGTTTTGATTCCAGTTTAGATTTGGAAAGTGCTGCACACAGTTGCTCATGCTATTGTGAAGACTTGGTACAATGTAAATAAAATCTCAACTGCCGGCGGACATCTTTTAACTGCAAAGAATGTCTTCACCTCAGTTAGCATCTTGGGAAATAATACAGCCACATGATTAGACTGAAGGGCTAGTCTCAAGGCAACTTTTATCTTTATGAAAAAAAAAAAAAAAAAAATCAAATTAGGATGTTTGTTGCAAGGCCAGTAATTCACAGACTCATTTGGCAATTATTGAAAACACGTTTTCCATGTTCAAACCAACAGTGGAAGATGGCTTAAAGTGCTGTTTGCATGAGGGTCTTCAAGATCAGACTTAAGATCCCAACGCGGTAATCGGTGATATCAACCGAAGACTGCCTTATAGGAATGCCTCTCGGATCTTTAGGGCGGCTTTGACCCAAAGTGAAAGTCAGAAATGGCTGCCAGCTGCACCTCAATACTGGAATAACTTGGGTCTGGAGTGGAAAAGACTAGCCAGAAAGGACAAAATAAGAGAGGAGAGCTGAAAAAATGTCCTAATGTTTTGTCCACAGACCATATTTTTTCCACTTACTTTTGCAAATTTTTTAAGCCGATTGGTTCAGATTGTGTGCTTCTCAGAAACTCTCTAGAAGATAAGATGGGGTCACTGGCCATCACTGGATTTATGGAAACCATGCAATTTGAGACATCTGATGTCTGGATGTGCCTTGCTGGATGGAGGACAAGGAGGGAGGTGAGGCCACAGATAAGGGAGCAATAAGAATTACAGTTGCACAAGAAAGCTTTCTGAAGAAATTTGGTTTAGTGATACTGCAGAAAAATATGGATTAGCGTATCCCTCAGTGACCATCGCGGTTGAGGGCTGAGGCAAAGTAGCGCCTACATTTCATGTTGGTTAGAGATCCAAAATGGACTGCAGCAAAGCTGACCCAGAAGCTGAAAATTTCTGTTGCTACTATGAAGTTGAGACACCACTCGTGAAGCATAAGAATGCACCTGCTCAGCCTGTCTACTAGGATACTAGGCCAACCCAGTTCATGCATTGCTATAAAAACATTTTGTGAAGACACAGCTCACCATCACACCCTCAAGGAATTCCCCACATAGCAGGTAACAGTGCCCCCCAGACTGTTTATGTACCACACTACCTTCCTGAAGATCAAGCACATCCATTCTTCCTCCCATGAGGGCAGAAAGATGGACTGTACAATATTCAAATAGAACTGGGTCTTTTTCAGATGCATGTTAAATTTGCTGATGTCCAAAATGGGCCTCAAGTCCTTTTTCCTTTGGAAGTAAAAATAATTTTGAGTAGACCCTGGGTCCATTGTGGTCTGGTAGGACCCTTGCATGACTTCTTTTTCTAACAGCTTGGCAAGTTCTCAAGCTGCTGCAATTCTTTGATGGGGTGGAACATGGAGAAGAGCTTTATGGACAGTGTTTGAGATTAGATAGAAAAGTAAATTAGCCCAGATACCTCACCTCTCAACCAGGTATCTTGTGTGATAGCTATCCAATTCTGCAGGTGAATGGATAGTCATCCCAAGGGGAGTAGGGAGGCAAGATCTCAGGAACACTGGAAGGGCCCATTAGAAAAATGACCCTTGAACCCTTGATTCTGAAGACTCCCTCAGCCCCTGGAGTGACTTCCATTGGAACTCCCCCATCTCTCTCTGTCTCAGGAAGGCTCTGTCTGAAGAGGAGTCAAAAGGTGGACTGCTGTTTCTTCCCCCCCCCCAAAACCACAGCAGTTTCCCATCCTGTTGATTCCTGGAATAAGACTGCTGAAGATTAGAAAAATGGACTCCTTGGAGAAGTATAGTAATACCATTGCCTGCATTAAAAAGTACAGTTTTGTACCTACCATAAATGTAGATGTTCGAGGATCCACATTGCTGCAGTCCTAACTATTGGGTAGTCCGCTGTCCAGTCGGCCCGAATACCAAAGTATATGGCTGACGTCGGTCAGGGCGCATTAGACTGACGTCAGTGTACTAATGCGCATGACCGACGTCATATCCTCAGTCTTTTCTTGCCCCAGATGTCAGAAGACCCTGAAAAGATAAGGCCAAAAACCAAAAACTCCCAAAATACCTGCACCAAAAAATATATATATATATACAATATATACACAATTAGCAGAATATAACCTCACCTACACAACCACCCCTAAACACAGAGGGGAAGGAGGGAGGGTAAATTGGACTGCAGCAATGTGGATCCTCGAACATCTACATTTATGGTAGGTACAAAACTGTACTATGTTCTTCATTCCACATTGCTGCAGTCCTAACTATTGGGTAGAATCCCAAAGCAGAGGTAAGGGAGGCTGGCAAATCATAAGGAAGTAGGAACTGACAACATGCCTTGCAAAATAGCTGTGGCAAAACCAGCCCTAGACTTAGAGTAGAGAGGAAGGTGATAATGCTTAGAGAAAGTATGCACTGAACTCCAAGTAGCTGCCTCCAAAATATCCTTAGTTGCCACCCCTTAGAAATGCTGTTGAAGTGGCAGTAGCCCTAGTGGAATGAGGCCTAATCCCAGCTGGAATCTCCTTGCCATGATGGGAATAACAAAATGTAATGCAACACCCAATCCACCTAGAAATAGTTTGTTTTGACACAGGCTTGCCCTTTGAACTCAAAGCAAAAGAAACAAACAACTGCTGAGACTGCCTAAAATCCTTAGTCCTGCTCAAATAATAACGCAATAGCCTGTGTACATCTAAAGTGTGCAAAATCTTTTCCCCTTTATTTTGGGGATCTGCATAAAGGTAGGCAAATGAATAGTTTGGTTTAAAGCCACACTAGAAACCACCTTAGGCATAAAGGAAGGATTAGTACGTGAAGATACCCTATCCTTAGGAAAAATCAAAAAAGGCTCCACTGCCATAAGGGCCTGCAACTCAGAAACCCTTCTTGCAGAAGTAATGGCCAACAAAAAGCAGTCTTCCATGACAAGTATTTCAATTCAGCAGTAGCCGAGGCTCAAAAGGTTGTAGAGTAAGTTTCTCCAACACAAAATTGAGATCCCAAGCAGGAGTAGGAGCTCTACGTGGGGGTCTTATATTCTTTGCCCTCTAAGAAATTGCTTGAACAAAGGATGCGAAAACAATGGTGGGTCACAATCATAGTGAGCTGAAATTGCTGCAGCATGAATCTTAATGGAAGAGAAAGACAAACCTTTGTCCAGTAACTCAGTAAGATATTGAAGAGCCACACTCAAATTTGGCTCAGTAATCTCCAAATTGTTTGCTGCACTCCAAAACAAAAATCTCTTCCATTTTTCTGCGTACACTTTCCTTGTACTAGGTCTTCTGGCTTCCATAATCACATTTAAAACTTGTTGAGGAAGCTGAGACCTGCTGTCTTTCAAAACAGAATATGCCAGGCTGTTAGATGTAGAGAGTGAAGCTTGACATTGAGCAGATGACCGTCCTCTGAGACAACAGGTGTGGAATCAAGGGTAAAGGCCATGGAGGCTTCCTTACCAGACTCCTCAGTAATGGGTACCAGTGCTGCCGAGGCCAATCTGGAGCTATTAAAATCATCCTTGGCTTGTCTTGTCTGACCTTTAGAAGCACCTTTGGAAGAAGAGGCAGAGGTGGAAAGGCATACACATGAAGATTTTTCCAACTGAAAGAAAGAGCATCCACTTTCCAAGCTGTGTGATGAAATCCTTCGTGCAAAACTTTGGCAGCTGGTGGTTTAGTGGAGAAGCGAACAGATCTATGTCTGGAGTTCCCCATGACACTGTCAATTTTTGAAATACATGAAGATCCAGTTTCCACTGTGGGATCCATGATTTGTCTGCTTAATACATCTGCTAAGGAGTTCTGTGCTCCCGGCAGAAACCTTGCCTGAAGAGTTAGTTGCAGACTGAGCGCAGTCTCCCATAAAATCATTGCTTGTCTGCACAATGGGTAAGAATGTGTTCCCCTTGTTTGTTGATGTACCACATGACAGTTGTGTTGTCTGTTAGAATCAACACCTGCCCTGGAAGAAGTAACTCCTTGAAAGCAATTAATGCAAACTGAACTGCTAACATCTCTTTCATGTTGATATGTAGATGCTGTAGTCTGGCAGGCCACTTGTCTTGTATCCACTTTCCATTTAGATGAGCTCCCCAAGCAATATCTGAGGCATCTGTCGTTAGAATCTGACTTGCCTCTGGCCGGGTCACAGAGAGTCCCTTGTTTAGGTGACATTCCTGAGCCCACCACAAAAATTCCTTTTGAATGCAAGGTATTATTTGAATGACAGTGTCCAAATCCTGGCAGTGCTGTGTCCACAGATTTTGAGATACCATTGTAGCTTCCTCATATGCAGTTTGGCATTGGGAAGCACCAGAATACAAGATGCCATGAACCCTAAGGCTTGAAGGACTGTCCTTGCAGTCAGCCCGGACTGAAGAGATAGATGATGGAAGTAACTGGAAAGATTCTTTTGTTTGTCCGGGTTAAAAAGGCCATCTGGGCTGCTGTATTCCGCCTCACACCCAGAAAGCACATGTCTTGAGAGGGTACTAGACTGGACTTTATTTCGCTCACAGAATACCCTAGGCATCTTAGCACTGCTATGACATATTCCAGATGCTGTAGAAGATCTTCTTTTTCTTGAGCCAGAATCAGGCAGTCGTCCAAGTAAGGATAGATTTGGATTCCTTTAGCCTGAAGTAAGCTATCACTGGAGCCAGAACCTTTGTGAATACTCTGGGCAGTAGATAAGCCAAAGGGCAATGCAGAGAACTGATAATGAGAATTTCCAGCTCGAAAACGCAGATACTTCCTGCAACTTAGTCTTATTGGCACATGAAGGTAAGCTTCCTTGAGATCTAAAGTTACCATCCAGTGATCTTTGCCCAGCAGAGGTAAAAGCTGTTGTAACGTCAACATTTTGAACTTGGGAATGTCCAGATAAGTGTTGAGGATAGATAAATCCAGAATTGGTCTCCACGTGTTCCCCTTCTTTGGTACTAGGAACAGGCGAGAATAAAATCCTAGGCCCCTTTCCGCACAGGAACTGACTGAATGGCCCCTATTTGGAGCAACAGAGAAATTTGCTTGTGAGCCTCTGTTCTTTGAAGAGGAGGAATGTCTGGCATGCCTTTGAAAGGAGGCAAGGTATGGAAATAAAACCTGTAACCGTGGTGAATAATATCCAGAACCCATCTGTCTTGGGTAATTAAATCCCAATTTTCTTTGAAAAGAGACAGCCTTCCTCCCAAAGGTGCTGCCAGGCAAGAACGCATTGGCAGCTGAAAAGGCAGGTCATTGGGTCTGCTTACGAAAGGACTGACCCCTGCCCTCACCAGAAGTCTGAGCAGGGGAACTCCCTGTCCTAGGCCTAAAAGTACCCTGAGCTCTGCCCCTACCACGCCTAGACCTACCCCTAGACTGGGAATCATAGGCAGGATAAGTCCATCCCTTAGCAGGCCAATTTCTACTAAACTTGGAGGCTGCACCTGCAAAAATCTTTAACAGTTTGCATAGACTTAGCCTTGTCCTCCATTTTCTTCAAAACTGCTTCCACAGGCGAACCAAACAACACATCAGACTGTAAAGGAGCATCCAAAATCCTTGTCTTAACATGCTCAGCTAAATTCTGATCTCTCAGCCAGGCGTGCCTACGAAGAACAGAACCAGTGGCAGCCACCCTGGAGGAGGCCTGCACAGCATCAAAACCACACTGCAAGGAATGTTTACCCACCTGTTCAGACACATGAACTAAATCTTGCAACTCTTTACACTCAATACCTTCAGCCAGAGCATCCACCTTAGATTTCAACTGTGAAAGAAGATAATTCTGATATTTTAACATGTGAAACTGACAATTCAACGCCTCATGGCTAAAGTGGAAGTAGTATACACTTTCTTTCCCCATCTATCCAAAGCCCTCGCCTCTTTATCAGGAGGGACAGGATTTTTAACAACTGAGGCCTTCACACCTTTAGGCCCCTGAGAGACAGTTTCTGGGTCTGCCCTAGGACTCTTAAAAGATACTTATGAGCTTCAGGCACCCTATAATACCTATCCGGTTTAACTGGGGCAGGAGGCAAAGAATCAGGATTCAGGAAGCCTCTGCAAACACATCTTCCACCACATTCAAAACAGGAGGTATAGCTAAAGGCCTATGCTGGGGTAAAAACAAGAATTCCCTAAGCCTTTTCCTGGAATCAGAGAAATCTTGACCTTCCCATTTAAAATGCTCCCTCATGGAATGCAGAGTCTCTGAAAATGAAAAAACCTCAGGAGGAGAAGCAGAAGGAGTAGAATCTTCCACATCAGAATCAGAATAAGGAGGGTACTCCTGCAAGTCTTCAGCCAAGACTCAAGCCTCCGAGCATTGCTCAAAACTCTCAAACTCAGGTTCCACCCTAGGCCTCTTATCAGGAGGGGCATAGAACCCTAATCATAGTAATCAAATCCTCTGCCATTTTAAGCATATGTTTCTTAGGCAAAGATCCTGAAGCACTAGGAGAAACCCCACAGAAGCTAAACTTGGCCTGCCCTCAAAGAAGCCTTGGAAACTGAAGGGGAGGCTCTAACCACCTTAGGAAGAGAGGGAAGAACAGCCACCTGAGAAGCCCCTCAGCCTGGCCTACTTCCTGAGAGGATACATCCTGTAACAGTAAAGTCTCTCCCTGAGACTCCAAAGAGACACCTGGCAAAACCTCCGGCTCCACTGAGTTTTCCAAAGAACCGACGTCTGGGACTGTCGGTTCCTCCACCCTAGGCTTTGCTGCTTTATCTTTGCGCTTTTAGCGAAGTCGCCGGAGCATCCGACGGCATTTTATAGTTACAACGCTTCCCAAACACTAACCTGGCACAGTCTAACCTTCTCTTAATAGTGCGTTTGTTAAATCTAGCACAAGAGCGGCATCCAACAACGTCGTGCTCAGGCCCTAAACAAGGTATACACAAAGTATGGTAATCCCTATGAGGTATCTGTTTCCCACAAGAAATACAGTTATTCACTTTTTCTGACATCCGGTTAAATACGGAGGCAAGAAAAAAACAAAATATTCCCCAACGGGGTACTTAGCCAACTTTGATTCGGTCTGAAACTCTGACTTCAGAAACTTTCAGAACGCCAACCTGCACTCGCAAAATTGCTTCTGCATCGGACCATGCGGCAAAAAAGACTGAGGATATGACGTCGGTCATGCGCATTAGTACCCTGACGTACTGACGCCAGTCTAATGCGCCCTGACCGACGTCAGCCATATACTTTGGTATTCGGGCCGACTGGACAGCGGACTACCCAATAGTTAGGACTGCAGCAATGTGGAATGAAGAACATCCAAGCCTCATGGTCACGTTGGTAAACAGACATCACTGTTGCCAGTTGAGATGCCATGGCCTTCCTTGTATCCAATGTCTGAGGTTTCATAACAGGAGTTTAGCATTTTAGTGGCTAGTCCTCTCTGGAATCTAGGGACATGTAAAATATAATTCAACACCCGAGTGAAAAAGTCCCAGAGGTGGAGACTCTCCTCCCAAAATGATCCAGTCTAGATTCTCTGTTGGGTGGATAGACTGAAAAACTATTTTCTAATAGTTCTTTTTTTGTGGCTGCTATGATGACAGAATCCACAAGAAGTAATTTACTCCAATGTAGGTTTCTCTTAGGAGAGACAAGGACTTTCTCTTTGCAGGGGAATCAGTTCCACTACATCAGGATACCGCCAAGCCTTCTGTGAAACCACAATGAGGAGGCAATCCACAGGAGGGCCCACTCAGGAGGTAGATGCATCAGCTCCAAAAGCCTTGAACATACTTTCTCCTTCATCAAGGTCAGTGTTCTCAACGAGGGACTCCAACATTTTCTATGCTCCACAGGTAGGGATGGAGCCACGGAGTCAGAGGTGTCCTTAGCCACTTGTGCAAGGAAAGGGGCAAGGCTAATGGATGCAGGCCGTCTTTGGGTAGAAGATATGAGCAAGCAGTCTCAAAAAGATCATGGAGTCTTGGTGGATGTCAGTGCCATCAAGAAGACTCTCTGGAATGAGGCCAAATCTAATGCTGAAATGTCCATAGGGCAACACCAGCATGGACAACCTCACTGGATATGTGGCTGACAGAGGCATCACGGACTGAAACACTGGAGGTAAGAGAGAAAGCTGAACATGTCTAAGCCAAACCTGACCCCAAGTGACTGGTGTTAACACAGGAACCCACTCTGCTCAGACAGCCTTGGAGTCAAAAGGATTAGTGGCCTGCTCAGTGACAGACACTACAGTTGTTGATGCTGACAAAAGGACAATCAGAGGAAACCTTGGCTCTGAACACACCAGATCCTAGGGAGAGAAAAAGAATGAGGTGGTTGTTGAATCAACCCTATCAGCCTTTGGACTGCAGGATGAGATAATAGACTTTATCTGGGCCTTCACAAAGGCCATCATCCTATCCCAGTTGATAACCACAAGGCTGGCGAGTTCTATGGTTCATCCATCTAAAAACAGCAAAGGGAGGTCCAGAGCTCATGAACCTAGAAAGCTCCCTTTTGGAGGATCAACAGACCAGCAACAAAATCAATCTGGATTCTGATGAATCACTAGAAGAGGCAACCTATAAACACATACCTCTCAACCTTGTACTACAAGAAACCCAGACAAAGCCAAAAATAATGGGGGGGGGGCAGACAAGGGCCCGAGAATAGGGACAATTTAAATATTCCTCAAACTTAAACAGTTAAAGTGTTGCATTAGCGTGAATTTTCTGAAGGATACGAAGTCTGAAACTCAGCTTGCTATTATTTTAGTGACTCCAAACCATTTGCTAGAAAAATATGAGGAACAGACCAAAAATATGAGGCAAAAATCTGAAAAGTTAAGAGATATACGCATATGGGGCTGAGACTGATCCAAAGTGGTCACAGATCCTGAAGGAAATGCAAGTGGCTTGATTATTTTAGGTGCCAGAGCTGAAAACGAATAGGACTCCTTGGCTCTTGTCTTCTAATCAGGAAAACTTGCATCTCTCTCTTGTGACTTATGGCCGTTATCATTGTCTTAGATTTTTCTTTATCATAAAACTTAGAACCCTGCTTCTAAGCACCTATGGGTAACAACTGGGTTTGGAAACAGACTGTGTCTAATCTCCTGCCAAAACAGGAAGACCTCCCAATATTAGCTTATTCTGTCTAAAAGGGGCCCTTACACCAAAAGCATAATTACAGCAGTCCAAATTGAGACGTTCAGACACAAGATGGAAAATGCACACAAGTGTGAAAACACAGTTCCTCTCCAGGACCCACACTAAGACATTTCTTAAATAGTGAAGCCTTTTCCATTACTTACCAAAAAGCAGAGTATAAGGAAAAATGCCTGTATAAAATGAGAAATGGTGGCTTGGGTTGGCCTCGGGGGGGGGGGGGGATCAATTGCAAAAGTTGTGGGGAAGGTAAATACTTCATAAGAAGAAGAAATAAGAAAAACTTCACTTATTTAATCACTCAAAAAACTTTGCTCGAACTGAGCACTAGAGAACTTCCTTCAAGCAGTAACAGCAGCAAATAAAATCTAGGGAGTAGCCTGGGACAGTAAGCACAGCATTTCCCGGAGGGCAAGACTAGGGCCAAAAACAGACAAAACTCTAAGGAATGCTTGGATGATGGCTCTGTCTCCCATGATTAGTGCCTGCTCCACTGAGAAACTGAGCAGCAAGGCTGAAGTGAGAAATTAAACAAGGGCTTAGTTTCACTGTCGGGATACAAAAACTAGCTGAAGAACCGAGAGAAAAGAAAAAAATGTAAACTTGTTACAAAGAAGGGGACCGTGGTAAAACAAAAGCTGAAGCACAATGACACAGCAAGCGATTTGTGGGAGCACTTACAGTGGATATAAAAAGTGCACACACCCCTGTTAAAATGGCAGGTTTTTGTGATTTATATTATTTCAAAACTTTTCCCACGTTTAATGCGACCTATAACGTACAATTCAATTGAAAAAAAAAAACAAATCTGTTAAAGGAAAAATATAAAAAAAAAATGTACAATACGCTGGATGCATGTGTGCACTCCTTTAAACTAATACTTTGTTGAAGCACCTTTTCATTTAATTCTTCTTGGGTTAGGAGTCCATCAGCATGGCACATCTTGACTTGGCAATATTTGCCCACTCTTCCTTGCAAAAGCGCTCCAAATCTGTCAGATTGCAAGGGCCTCTCTTGTACACAGCCCTCTTCAGGTCACCCCCGCATATTTTCCATTGGATTTAGGTCTGGGCTCTGGCTGGGCCATTCCAAGACTAATTTTCTTCTCGTGAAGCCATTCTTTTGTTGATTTGGATGTATGCTTGGGGTCATTGTCATTAAATTCCTCTTCATCTTCAGCTTTCTAGCAGATGACTGAAGGTTTTGGGCCAAAAGTGACTGGAACTTGGAACTGATCATAAATCCCCCACCTTGCCTAAAGCCCCAGGTTCAGGTGAAGAAAAGCAACCCCAAAGCATGATACTGCCACGACCATGCTTCACCGTGGAGATGGTGTACTTTTGGTGATGCAAAGTGCTTTTGCGTCAAACATACCTTTTGGAATTGTAGCCAAAAAGTTCAACCTTGGTAGCCAAAAAGTTCAACCTTGGTCTCAAGAC
>NC_056737.1:1083936581-1083939081 GCF_019279795.1 Protopterus annectens | reverse complement strand
TATATATATATATAGTATATTTTATATGTGTGTGTATATATATATAAATATATATATATATATATATATAAAAACCGGTAAAAGCAGAAAGAAGGGGAGGATATTTTACTACTTTATTTTACTTTTGCATCATCTTAAAAGTACTCAATTGTATTTATTATTGCTTGGTGCAACTCATTCTAAGCCTTTTGGTTTAAACACTTGGGCTTCGGACCAGTTGCTTTGCACTGAGAGGGTTTGTGGTCTGCACTGTAGTGGCAGAACAGGTAGCCTACATCCTTCTAGGTTGGGAACTGCTGATAGAGGTCTTAGTCTCTGTTATTCTAAAAGTGTATTAATTCTGGTTTAAGGACTTGGGCTTTCAGGCCAGTTATTTTACATTAAGAGGGTTCGTGGTCTGCACTCTTGTGGGAGGAGAGGCTGGACTCTGCCCTTCTGAGCTGGGAATTTCTGGTTAAAGGCTTATAGTGCATGCATATCTGAACTGCTTCTTACTGAAGTTGGTGCGCCTTGTTTGCTGTGGCGTAGACTGGATTCGGGCCTGCTGGATCTAGCTTTGTTTGTGTAACTTAAGCACTAATCCAGGCATTCTCTAAAGTATTCAATTGTATTTATTACTGCTTGGTAGTAACTTGATTAAAGTGTAGCTATCATTCTAAGTGTTTTGGATTAAGCACTTGGGCTTCAGACCACCTGTTTTACATTAGGAAGGTTTGTGGCATGCACTGTGGTGGCAGGACAGGTAGCTTTCATCCTTCTAAGTTGGGAACTGCTGATTGAGAGCCCAGTGTCTGTTATTCTTAAAGTGTATTAGTTCTGGTTTAAGCACTTGGGCTTCAGGCCAGTTATTTTACATTAAGCAGGTTCGTGGTCTGCACTCTTGTGGGAGAAGAGGCTGGACTCTGCCATTCTGACCTGGGAATTTCTGGTTAAAGGTTTATAGTGCCTGAATATTTGAACTGTACCTTACTGAAATTGGTACACCTTGTTTGCTGTAGCATAGACTAGATCCAGGCCTGCTGAATCTAGCTTTGTTTATATGCTTATTTCCCTGGAACGCTAATTCCACCTAATACGCGGCTTCTCAGTGCTTCTGTGGATCACTAGTGATATCTGCATTGCTTACTGTACTTATTTCCTGGTTTCACTTGAAAGAAAGTTACTGTTTGTCGTTTTTGCACTTAAGTTACCTGGCACTTGCTCACTAAAGCAATTATATAAAAGTCAGCACCAAAAATTAAAAGCACTACACCCTCACTCCCCACTGGCCCTTGTTTTCAATTAAGGAATTCCCAATATTATTCTAGCATGTCCAAAGGTAAGTTGTCAATCTCCTCTCCGGTCCAGCTGGTGAATCTGGGAATCTTGAGGCAATGTTACAACTGCCTCATGAACACAGACAACCCTCTCCTCCTCCCAACAAATTCCAACACATGTGAGAGATGCAACCATATAGCCAAACTGGAGGCTAAGCTCTCTCAACTCAGTACTGGCATAACCAGTCAGGAGGAGAAGGAAACCACACTCACTACAATTCCAGTCTCACATAGACCTACCACAACAGCAAACCAAACACATAATCACACAAAAACAAACTCTGAGGCTCTAAATAAAGATCTGCCTAAGCAGCAGAGACCTCCAAAGCAGACACCCAAGCAACTGCTACCCCAAAACAAAACACATGCAACACATATCTCACAAAGCCAGTGTGCCGAACAGTCACAGCCCTTAAGACTAAACAACACACCCGATACACTTGTAATAGGTGACTATCGTTAGGCACACTGACATCCCTCTCACCAGGCTGAACAAGGAGAGGGTCACGGTGAACAGCCTGTCGGGCGCTAGGATCTGCCACATAACACAAGCACTCAGGGCACTCCAAGGCAAGTACAAATATGACTCAGTCATTGTCCATGCTGGTGTGAATGACCTGAGACGTACCTCCCTGGACTACATGAAGAGAGACATAAAGGAGCTCTCCGAGCATGTAGCCCAGGCCAGTATGACCCTGACCTTGAGTAGCATCTTACCCTCACCAAGAATGATGTCACAATATGAAGACAAGATGATAAATTTCAACAATTGGCTTAAGTACTGGTGTCATTCAAAGGGGATCCAATGCCTGTCAGCTTGGGATGATATGCTCGACAAGCCATGATGCTTCGCTAGGGACGGCTTGCACCTGTCACCCCTGGGCTTTCGGATATTGGCAAAGGCTCTTGCTACCCCATAGTGCCTTTTTAGGCAAGGCTCAAAAGACAAACCCACCTCCATAGGTATCACAAGGGATAAGAAACAAAGAGTAATGCTACTCAACGCCAGAAGTCTAAACCTCAAGATGCATGCACTCTAAACTCTCCTTAGCATGGAGAACATAGATATCTGTGCAGTAACAGAAACCTGGTTCAGGGCTCCCGAGAGCACCCCAGCACTACCAGGTTATACCTCATACCATGCTTTTCGGCCCCAAAACTTGGACCGAACCACAAAAAAAGGG
>NC_056737.1:1083884081-1083929081 GCF_019279795.1 Protopterus annectens | reverse complement strand
CACTACACCCTCACTCCCCACTGGCCCTTGTTTTCAATTATTAAGGAATTCCCAATATTATTCTAGCATGTCCAAAGGTCAGTTGTCAATCTCCTCTCTGGTCCAGCTGGTGAATCTGGGAATCCTGAGGCAATGTTATAACTGCCTCATGTACACAGACAACCCTCTCCTCCTCCCACATAACACAAATACTTGCGAGAGATGCAGCTATTTAGCCAAACTGGAGGCTGAGCTCTCTCAACTCAGGACTGGCAAGACCAGACAGGAGGAGAAGGCAACTATACACACCACAAAACCAGCCTCACATAATGCTACCACACCACTGAATCAAACACAAACACACAAAGACATACTCGGAGGCTCTGAGTATTAATTTACCTAAACAGCAGAGGCCTCCAAAGCAGACACCCAAACAACTGCTACCTCAAGACACTCCACAAGCAACACATAAACCACAAAAGCAGTGTGCAAAGCACTCGCAGCCCTTAAGGCCAAATACAACACCAAACATACTTGTCATAGGTGACTCCATAGTCAGACACACTGACGTCCCACTCACCAGGCTGAACAAGGAGAGGGTCACAGTTAGCTGCCTATCGGGCACTAGAATCCACCACATAACACAAGCACTCTGGTCACTCCACGGCAAGTACAAATATGACAGTCACTGTCCATGCTGGTGTGAACGACCTGGGCGTACCTCCTGGACTACATGAAAAGAGACAGAGGAGCTCTCTGATTATGTAGCCCAGGCAGGTATGACCCTGACCCTGAGCAGTATCCTTCCTTCACCAAGAATGATGCCACAATATAGTGACAAGATGATCAGCTTTAACAATTGGCTTAATGTCTGGTGTCATTCAAAGGGGATCCAGTGTCTGTCTGCCTGGGATAACATGCTTGACAAGCCACGCTGCTTCGCAAGGGACAGCTTGCACCTGTCACCCTAGGATTCGGATATTGGCTAAGGCTCTTGCCACCCCCATAGTGCCTTTTTAGGCAAGGCTCAAATTCTAAACCTACCGCCCTAGAAAACAAAATGGGAAGAAACTGAGGGTAATGCTGCTCAATGCCAGAAGTCTAAATCTCAAAATGCACGCCTTTTCGAGGCCCTTCTCAGTATGGAGAACATAGATGTCTGTGCTGTAACAGAAACCTGGTTCACGGCTCCTGAGAGCACCCGGCACTATTAGGTTTTACCTCATATCATGCGTTCCGGCCCCAAAACCCGGACCACACCACAAAAGGAGGGTGTTATCCATATTCATAAAGGATACCCACACCTCCAGGTTGGTGGCAACGCCGCAGCTTGGGAAACCATCCAGGTGCAACTAACCATAGGCAAAACTGCTCTACAAATTGTAGCAAGCTACAGGCCACCCTCTCAAACTCAGGAATCCACACAGCCTTCCTGAAGACACTGGAGGTATAAATGTATCTCCAAACACCATCATATTCGGTGACTTCAACTACCCGAATACAGACTGGGAACATTACTCAAGCCCTAACTTTCTAGCCCAACGGTTCCTGGAGTTCATAAATTCAAATGCCATGGAACAGCTAGTCACTGTTCCCACGAGAGGAGAAAATATACTAGATCTCATTATCACAAACATGGGGACAAAATGCTCCACACCAGAAGTATATCCCTCATTGGTGAGATCTGATCATAAACTAATCTCACTGGAAATCCACATCCGCCCCCACCCCAAACAAAAAGACCACAGTAAAGAACTTCTCTAAAGCAAACTTCACACTACTCAAGACTGGTGTGGTATCCTTCAAGGCCCCTGAGCCAGTGGAAACCACAACCCAAGCTGCGGAAGCCCTTACAAATGCCTTCTATGAACACCTCCAGGACTGCATGGATCAGGCAATCCCAAATAAAACCAAGACTCTTTCCACAAAGGGCAAACGTCCAGTCTGGTGGACCCCAGCCATTAACAAACTTTACAATAAGAGGTGAAAGCTATTACATGATAGAACAAAATCCATAAAAGGGAAGTCACCCCTGATCATTATTAGTAAAAAAATACGAGCACTCATAAAATCAACTAAGGCCAATTTTGATAGAAAAATTGCCATGGATTCAAAGGACAATCATAAGGACTTTTTCAGCTATGTTAGGAACCTGGGTGGAAACTCCCAGATATGCTCAGAATTAGTCCAAAATGATACAAAAAAAAAAAAATCAGTGAACCCACAGACATTGCCAACATACTGGCAGACAGGTTCAGTGCAAACTTCACCCCCCTCTCCCCCACTAAAGGAGAGATAACTATCCCAGCAGAGTGTAGCCTCCCAGACATCTCAAATGCGCAGGTGAAAGCTTCTCTCTCTAAAGCTAAAAACACAGCATCAATGGGACCGGATGGTGTCCCCGGCTGTGTGCTACATGAGCTAAATGAGGAATTAAACCCGCACATAAGGCTGTGGAAACCACAACCCACGCTGCTGAAACCCTTACAAATGCCTTCTACGAGCACCTCCAGGAATGTATGGATCAAGCAATCCCTAATAAAATCAAGACCTTTTCCACCAAAGGCAGGCGCCCGGTCTGGTGGGCTCCAGCCATAAACAAACTCTACAACAAGAGGAGAAAGCTACTACATGACAGAGCAAAATCCCTAAATGGGAAGGCATCTCTGATCAATACTAGCAAAAAACTACGATCACTCATAAAATCATCCAAGGCCAACTTTGAGAGAAAAATCGCTAATGACACAAAAGACAATCATAAAGCCTTCTTTAGCTATGTTAGAAACCTGGGTGGAAACTCCCAGATATGCTCAGAATTAGTTCAAAATGATAAAAAATCACTCAACCCGCAGACATTCCCAACATACTGCCAGACGGGTGCAGTGCAAATTTCTCCCTCCCCCAAAGGAGGAATATCTATCCCACCCGAGTCTAGCCCCCCACACATCTCCGATGCCCAGGTGAGGGCTGGTCTCTCTAAAGCAAAAACACAGCATCAATGGGACTGGACAGTGTCCCTGGCTGTGTGCTACATGAACTCAATGAGGAACTAAACCCACACATAAGGCTGCTGTTTAATCTTAGCCTTACTACAGGATACGTACCCAAAGAATGGCATACGGCAACTGTGGTCCCACTCCACAAAGGCGGTGCTTCTACGGACCCTGGAAATTACCGCCCCATAAGCTTGACGAGCCTTGTCTGCAAAGCTATGGAGAGGATCATAATGGAACTCATAAATAAAGACATTGGGGACCTACAGACACTGGATCCTCCCCAATTTGGCTTTGTCAAGGGCAGATCCTGCCTCTTGAACTTGGTGAACTTTTTCAAAACAGTCACTAAGGCCATTGATGAGGGTAAGGCAGTTCACACAGCCTACCTTGACCTAGCAAAAGCATGCGACACAATACCCCACTCGGGCATCATAGAAAAGCTCACCAGCTTAGATGTAAACCCATATGTCACAAGATGGGTTGCAAACTGGCTCAAGGACAGAACACACAGGGTTAGAGTTGCTGGTGCCATGTCAGACTCTAAGCGGTCCTGGCGGTGTCCCATAGGGCTCAGTCCTGGGCCCCCTCTTGTTCGGCATTTATTTTTCTGAAGTGCAGGCAAACATAGGGGGATTGTGGCTGACAAAACTTGCAGATGACTGCAAACTGGGCACCATAATTGACACTCCATCAGACAGACATCCTCCAGAAAGGTCTCATAGAAATGGATAACTGGTGCCAGAGCCATGGCCTTAAGCTAAATGCCAAAAATGTATAGTCATACCCTTTGGGAAAAACAAGGTAACCCCCAATTACCACATAGGTGGTAATCCATTAAACTCTGGAAGAAGTTATCAGGGACCTGGGGACCCAAGTTGACAGTAACCTCTCTTTTGACACTCACATTGCCAAAGTGGTTAGGAAGACCTTCTACATTGCCCACCTGATCATGAAGGATTCACATCCAGATCAGGAGAGGTCATTGTACCCTGTACTCTTCACTTATCAGACCAATGATTGAGTACAACGCCCATTGAATGTACGTTACCCGACACCTGCAGCAGTTAGAAAGACCCCAAAAGTTCCTCACCAAAAGGATAAAGGGGCTCAAACATATGTCATACGATGCCCGACTGAAGAAACTCCAGCTCTATTCAGTCGCATACCGTCTAGTCGCATACCGTCTGCTCAGAGGTGATCTGTGCCTGACATACAAGGCCATGTCCAACCCGGAATTAATGGACATGCTCCACCTCAAAAAATCCAAATCCACCAGAGCAAGAGACTTAAACCTCAACACGGATATAAATAGGACGTGCTGGAGGGACAGATTCATCACCCAGAGACTCCCTACACTATGGAACAGAATTCCAGTCCATGTGAGGCTGAGCCTCTCACTGACTCTGTTCAAGAGAAATCTTGACGAGTGGATGGGAGATCGTAGGTTTACCCTGGAAATCATCTCTGTATCACTGCTGGACAGAGGCACAGCAAACTAATGGGTATAGTATTCTCATCCTAAGGGGTGGTGAAAGCCACACACACTCTGGCTAGGCTTATAAATGCCCTAGGGCAGATAGCCTAGTATGAACCTATATATATCTATCTATCTATATCTATATATCTATCTATATCTATATATCTATCTATATCTATATATCTATCTATATCTATATATCTATCTATATCTATACATCTATATATATATCTATATATGACACACAGAGGAAAAGGGGAGTTTCCTGGTATGCCAACAAATTTTCCTTCCAGGGAAAAAACTGCCAGTTACTCTAGTGATCATACAAATAAGTGCTTTTCACTAGTATTAAACAAACCATGCTCCCTTCCAGAGATAACATTTTCCAAAATAATATATTAATCCAATTAAACCTTTAGCAACAGCATGGTTTTCCTCACTAGATGGCACATCTATATATTACCAGAATTCACATTATTGGAGAATGGCTACGGACTAGTTTTGCAAATGGGAGTCATCGGATTTAGACAAGTATTAAAAAAATCTATTCATCCACATGATCAGAGAATGCTTTTCCAAGGGCTGTAAAACTTGATCAACACGGCTGACACTAGCAAGTTAAAACTTGTCTTATATGGTTAGAATGCTTTAGGAAATTACAAATTCACTTTTCATGGGCACCTTCCCAATGGGAAACCTGCAAAGTTTTTACGCTCCTTGAGTGAAATATTTTGGTTCCATTCTGATCAAGTGATGAAACGCTCAACTTGAAGTACTCTGATAAAAACAAAAGTGGCGGTTATCAGAGTAGTAATACTGCAAGTTAACAAGCTCCTTCCGGTGGTCCTGGGTTTTATTCCTATGGCCTCTATTTACCCAACTCTGACTCTTCACCAAACAGTTCTCACAGAGTGAACATGAAAAAGGTCTCCAAGATCAATGCTCCATCCTCGTAAAAAAATATAAATAAAAAGTTGGACTCATTGCAGGATACAGGAAGTACTGAAACAACTGAGGTGAGAGGATAGCATAATGGTTAAAGTGTTTACCTTACAAACACAAGGTTTGAGTCTCACATGTAGTAACTGGCTAGGCTTAAAAATGGCCCACAAGGGCAGTTAGCCTAGTTCTAATCTATGAACCTATGCGATACCGACAAATTATCTAGGCTACACATTCCATATTTCTATGAACCCATGAATCTGAGCTATGCTCCTTCATGTGTTACTTTGCAATGTACGGCACTGCAATCACTCCCTTGTATTATGCAACATAAGATTGTCCCAAGAATCTCTTTCCACATGGAACATTAAAGCATGCGGTTTTCTTGATGCAGCACAGACTTGTCCAAAAGTTTTGTTTTCTTGATGCAGCACAGACTTGTCCAAAAGTTTTGCAGCACTAAAAATAATCTGGTTCCTTGAACTACAAAGTAAGCGAGCCACTGCAAATAAGATAGTTAAAATACTGCCTACCACATACTTAAGCAGCTTCTACAGAAAACTGCAAAACATTGAAAACATAGTATCATAGAAGTGAAAAGTTATTTGCTCACAGAAGTTCACATTATTCTTTGAGCTCCATGCAGAAGACATTTATAACCATTAACTTTAAACTCACAGAACAGCTGTCAGTCTTATCCCCAAAGTGCTTTTAAGGGCATGTGATCTCTTCTTGCACAAGAGCTGAAAGAACAGTTACTCTTGGGTGGGTCAGGTGAAAATAGTTGTAATAGTTGTATGAGGTACTAACAGATGACCAAATCATCCTTGTCCTCACAATTAAAGATCAGAACAGTCACCCTTGGTGAAGCTAAGCTAGGTTAGACCAGACATCCAAATAATCAAAATCTCAGCCCTCAGATGCAAGACCATTCTCAGCTACAATAACCACATTTTCAAACTAAACCAGGCGCAGCAAGAGGACCCTCTCCTCAGTCTCATAAAAACTGTGCTTTATAAAGTTGGACTCTGCAACACACCACAAAATAGCAAATTAATTAGCTGAAAAAATCCTTGTTACTGTTATGGGAGGGCAGCAGGCTTCATTAATATATTAAACTGCAAATCACAAGGGCAATATATTGGGCCACAGTGTCAATTTTTATACAAAATAACGATAACAATTAGCTATTTATTTCTGTATCTGGTTAAGCCAGGCTGCAAAGGATGTGATTTGTCATTCATTCATCTTTAAACAGACAGGCGCACCTCAATAAAGCACCAGGAATTGACAAACAGTTAAACTGAAGAAAACTAGAAGCAAAATTTGAGTGAAAGTGGTATTCAGACTGAGAAAGATGATTTAGTCTATTTACATCACCTCACACAAGTGTACTATAATACAGTGCATCAGCAGTGTCCTCGCAGTATAAAATGGATTTATGTAGAATGCTAGGCTTTGATTTCAAAGCGTAGGTGGACATCTCAGGCAACATCTCTGAGACCACTGTAACTAAACCAGTGCCAACAAGGTTCATAGGTATATATTAAGCTAATGACCAAAGCCTTTATAAGCCTAGCTGGACAACTGTGTCACTATGCATCATGGGCATTTATTAGGAGGGAGTATGTTATTTAGTACGTTTCTACAGAGTATGTTATTTATTAAGTTTCTAAAGGTTTTGTGGGGGCCAGACATGGGGGAGAATTGCCGATTTCCCATACACTGATCAAGGTTATATTTAAATAGGGTTAGGGATGGACTCTGCTTACATGGATGGCGAGCCTGTTCCAGAGCATGGGGATCCTCCGAGACATATATGAAGTAGATGACAAATAGAAGACTCAGCATGTAGACTTGAGTCACCTCCTGGTGATAGGTCTCTTGCTAGAGGTGGTCTTATCAGCCCCGACTCCCTGGGTCCCATCTGTGAGCAAACTGGCAATCCAGCAATTTATGCACAGGTTTATGCCCAATATAGTGAGCATGTCAACTATACCCACATAGGATACTGTATTGAAGGCCTTAGCCAGGTGGTTATGTATCATTTTCTCCTCCTCCATTGCCTTGGTGATCTTCTAAAACAAAGCCTGCCAGGTTTAGTAGGCATGACTTTCCCTTGACAAAGCCAAACTGGGTTGGATCCAGTGTCTAGAAGTTGCCTAAATATTTGCTGATGATTTCCATTATACTTCATTCCATGGTTTTGCATATTAGAATAGTCTAACTAATGTGTTTGTAGTGTTCAGATTCACTTGACTTGGGAAGTGGAAACACTGTTGCAGTCCTGCATTCTTAACATGGTACAAAGCCTGTTGAGGCTAGTGATTGAACTAGTCCAAATAGGTCATGTTTCAAGCTACTTCGGAGGCATCCTAGGATATCGTTGTTGTTGCCCATTAAGTACAGATTTTTGGCTTTAGGATCTGTTTCCTGTTAGTAGTCGAGTGGCAGGGAGGCATCTCATGGGGTGAAGTTTGAGATGAATTTGTCAGCATGCAGATTCACTATCACTCTGCTCAGTGAAGGTGTCATTATTTACCAGCAGTTCAGCATACTAATGTGTGCTGCCTTTGAAATTACCAGTAGAGCTGTAGGCAGCCTTTGACTGTGAGGCTATCCTGACTATGTAATTGGCCTTGTTAGACTTGGTCCACTTTTTGGTTTTAGAGTTTGTACTGTTAACTGGAACAACAGGAACCAAACAGCAAAAAACAACGAAGAACCACTTCCACCAAAGGATTTATTGCACACTGGAAAATACTTTCTCTGACGTCTCGGCCAAAGCCTTCAAGGAGAATCTCTCTTTGGTGGAAGTGGTTCTTCGTTGGTTTTTTTTTGTACTGTTAACTGTTGCTTAGATATCTGCTGAAACTGTTTTGTCCCACCCACCTTCCCTATTTCTGGCTTGTAGTTCAAATTTGGCGGCTTTTGCAGTTGCCTGCCCCACTGCAGATTTGATCTGGGACACTCCCCCAGTCACATCTCTACCACATTAAACCTAATAAAACTTTCTGCACTTGCTTTTAGTCCCTTTTCATTTAATTGTATTTTTTTAAAACTGTGTTTGGTCTAATATTGCTACGTACTCGTGTGCTAGCTTGCACTGCATGTGAATTGTTTTTACTGCTGTCTTAGCTACTTTTCTGGAAAAAAAAAAAGCTGTAAGCCCGTTTCCTACTTTTCCTGTAACTAGTGTTCCAGATACAGATTTGCTGTATCCAGGACTGTATGTAAGCTTCCAAGCCCCCCAAGCCTTTCTGTGTTGGAGGTTGGAGGGAAGCCTTCTAGCTTATCAGTGAGAGTGGTAAGCACTAGGCAACCTGTCTACCACATAAGGAGTGGTTCTGGCCCAGAAATTGTAGTTATTGGCAGTTTGGGCAATCTTTTCCATCTCACTCAACGTTCTGATTTGAAAGCCTGCATTTCCACTTGTTTCTGTCCTGTAACTAGTGCAGATACAGATTCTTAGTTTTAGCACTTAAATTTGCTCATTCGTGCTCGGCACTTGTTCAGAACTTGTAACCACTAAAACTAATTATTATAGCACTCAACCTTCCTCATTACCTAGAGAAAAGCAGCTCTTGTACTCGCTTAGCTAAAAACAGCTCTTGTACTCGCTTTCCTCACTTATCTATAGGAAAATAGTTTTTTTTATTCAGGCATGTCTAAGGGTCAGCTCCTAGTAGTCTCTCCTGTCTATCTGATGAATCTGGGCATCTAGAGGCAATGTAGAAATTGCCTCATGTACACAGACAACCCTTCAACCTGTGAGAGATGTACTTCTCTAGCCAAACTGGAGGTAAAGCTCTCTCCAACCAAGACTGAACTTGACAGTCAAGAGGAGAAGGTAAACATCTGCACCACACTCATCATAGTCTCACTAAATCTACACCACCAAAATCCACACACAGTAACACAAAAACATTCGCAGAGGCTCTCAATAATAATGTCCAAGCAACAGACACCTTCAAGGCAGAAACGCAAGAACCTCCATCCCCAAACACAACCCAAATGACACAGCCCACAGACTCAGTGTGCCACTCAACCACAGCCAATAAGGCAAAACAATGTACCCAAAACACAAGTCATAGGTGACTACAGTCAGGCACACTGATGTCCCACTCACCAGGCTAAACACTGAGGAGGATACTGTCAGCTGCCAGTCGGATGCCAGGATCCACCACATAACCCATGCACTCAGGTCACTCCACAAGTACAAATAGGACTGTCATTATCCTTGTTGGTGTGAATGACCTGAGATGTACCTCCCTGGACTACATGAAGAGACACGGAAGAGCTCTCCGATCGTGCAGCCCAGGCAGGTATGACCCTAGCCCCGAGTAGCATTCTGCCATCGCCCAGAATGACACCACTGTACAAGGACAAAATGATGGACTTCGACTAAGCTTCTGGTGTCATTCTAAGGGATCCAGTATCTGTCTGCTTGGGATGACATGGTCGACAGACCACAATGCTTTGCCACAGATGGCATGCACCTGTTGCCCCTGGGATTCCGGATACTGGCCAAGGCTCCTGCCACCCCTATAGTGCCTTTTTTAGGCAAGGTTCAAATGACAAATTCACCACCGTAACAGGCAAGTAAAAACTGAGGGTAATGCTACTCAATGCTAGAAGTCTAAATCTCAAAATGCACTCACTCGAGGCACTCCTTAAAATGGAGAACATCGATATCTGTGCAGTGACCGAGACCTGGTTCAAGGTTCCAGAGAGCACCTATGCACTACCAGGCTACAACTCATACCACACTTTTCGGCCATGTAACATGGACCGAAACACCAAAGGCGGAGTTGTGTCCATATTCATTAATGATATCCACACCTCCAGGCTAATTGCTCAGCATAATGCATCCGAGGTTATCCAAGTGCAACTAACTCTGGGCAAAACTGCAGTCCAAATTGTAGCTTGCTACAGATCCCCCACCATGCCCCAGGATTCCCACTCCTCTTTTCTTGATGTACTGGAAAATATTAGGGGTCAACCAAACACCCTAATAATGGGCGACAAACTACCCCACCATTAACTGGGAAAACTACTCCTGTACCAACTCTTTAGCTCAACGCTTTCTGGAATTCATAAACTTCAATGCCCTGGACCAACTTATCCACACCCCCACCAGGGGCAACAATATCCTAGACCTAGTCATTACCAACATGAGTGACCGGTGTTCCACACCCGAAGTCAACTCCTCGTTGGTCCGATCCGACCATAAGCCAATCACCCTCGATATCCACATCCCGCCCCCATTAAGGAAACCACGGTAAAAAATTTCTCCAAAGCCTACTTCATGCTTCTTAAGACAGAAGTGGTGAACTTCATGACACCCATGCAGATGGGCAATACAGTTACAACTGCTGAAACCTGCACAAATGCACTCTATAAGCACTTACACAAATGCATGGATAGTGCTATCCCAAACAGAACCAAGACGCTATCCTCCAAAAAAAGGAAGCCAATCTGGTGGTCCCCTGCCATAAACAAACTGTACAACAGAAGGAAGAAACAGTAAAATCCCATGAGTGGAGGAGCTCCCTGGTTAGTCTCACTAAGAAGCTGGGATCCATTATAAGATCCCCCAAAGCGAGCTACAAAAACAAAATTGCCACCAATTCCAAGGACAACCACAAAGCATTCTATAGCTATGTCAAGAATCTCGACAGGAACACCTAGATCTGCTCCGAGTTACAGCACAAAAATTACAGAACCAACTGATACTGCCAACATCCTGGCAGATAGGTTCAGTGCTAACTTTACTCCCACCCCTTAAAGGTTCAGTGCTAACTTTACTCCCCCCCCCACCCCTTAAAGGGCCCATATCTATACAGGAAGAATGCAGAGTCCCTGCAATTGTAACTATGCAGGTAGAAGCTGCACTCTCTAAAGCCAAAAACACCAGCATCCATGGGACCAGACAATATCCCAGGCTGTGTTTTACATGAACTTCGGAATGAACTGGCTCCCCACTTAAGCAACATGTTCAATAGCCTCGCATCAGGCTTTGTGCCCGCTGAATGGCGCACAGCAGCAGTTATCCCACCCCAGAAAGGGGGAGCCACCACTGATCCCGGGAACTATCAACCTATTAGCCTGACGAGCCTGGTCTGCATGACGATGGAACTCCTAAACAAAGACATTGGTAACCTCCAGACTCTGGATCCCACACAGTTCGGGTTTGTGAAAGGCAGATCATGCCTCCGGAACCTGATCGACTTCTTTGAGGCAGTCACCAAAGCCGTAGATGAGGGAAGGTGGTTCACACAGCCTATCTTGACCTCGCCAAGGCTTTCGACACCATCCCCCATTCTGAAATTATAGCTAAACTCACTAAACTAGGTATAAATCCCTGTCACAAGATAGGTTGCCGACTGGCTCACTGACAGAACCCACACTGTAAAAGTTGCAGACTCCAAATCTGATCTCAAACCAGTGACAAGTGGAGTACCACAGGGTTCAGTCCCGGGACCTCCTGTTTGGCATCTACTGATCTGAAGTAGACTATACAGAAGGCCTCTAGCCAACGAAGTTCGCAGATGTCTGCAAACTAGGAGCCATAGTCAAGCCCCCAAATGATGTGGACATCCTACAGAAGGGTCTCGCTGAGACAGATGCCTGGTGTCAGAGCCATGGCCTCAAGCTCAATGCCAAAAAGTGTAGTGTCATCCCCTTTGGTAAAAACTCTGTACCCATGAACTACCACATAGGCAGCAACCTACTTAACACCGAATGTGTGAGGCGACCTTGGGACCCAGGTGGACAGTAGTCTCTCCTTTGATGGTCACATCTTCACAGTAGTCAGGAAGTCCTTCTACGTGGCACACACCATAAAAGGGTTCTCATCCAGGGGGGAAAAAAAAGTCATTGCTCCCTTCTACTCGACACTCAACCCCATTGTAGAGTACAATGCCCCTTTTGGAATGTACCTCAAAAGACATCTGCAGCAGCTGGAAAGGCCACAGAAGTACCTCACAAAGAGGATTACTGGCCTCAAACAAATGCCCTACACTAACAGTCTCAAAAAACTTTTAGTTATGTACTTACCATAACATTAGATGTATGGGATCCATCTCGCCTACAGTCTCTACAGATGGGTTCGGAGCCTATCCTCAGCTCCGACTCGGCCGTTATACAATAGAACGCAGTCTCTTATTGGCTGAGTCACCTCATATCCCAGGATGCACCACCACTACTTCCCCAGATCTTGTTTGTTCGCACTCATGTTCACAGAGACATACTATTGTCATAACATACTCAGGTCTTTCAAGAGAGGAAAGATCAATTTCGGATCGTCCGGTCTCTCCTGGTCTACGAGGCAGGGGGATGGAGGGTGGGTTATTAGGAATGTAGGCGAGATGGATCCCATACATCTAAAGTTATGGTAAGTACATAACTAAAAGATGTAATGTGATCCTATCTCGCCTACATTCTCTACAGATGGGACAGCGTCCCTAGCACCTAATTCCCGGGTGGCTCACTGGAAAACACTCCTGAGAACTGTGGAACCGAAGGAAGCTCGACCCCTGGATGCCACTTCTAATTTGTAGTGAGAAACAAAGGTGTGTGAAGATGTCCACGTGGCAGCCGCACAAATATCGCCAAGAGAGCTTGGAATGAAAAGCTGCCGAAGTGGCCATAGCCCTAGTAGAATGAGCTTTAACCGGAGCTATGAGCTCCTTGTTTGAGATGAGATAAACGTGAGTGATGCAGTCCCTGATCCACTTGGGAATAGTGACTTTAGTGACGGCTTTGCCTAATCTATTATCCGAAAAGGACACAAACAGTTGATCCGATTTCCGTGCTTTGTGTGCCCTATCCAAATAGAAGCGTAATTGCCTGTGCACATCTAAGCAGTGAAAAGTATATTCAGCTCTATTGGAATATTTGGGAAAGAAGATCGGTAGCTCCAGTGACTGTTTTAGACAGAAATTAGAACAAACCTTTGGTATAAAAGATGGGTTTGGCCTAAGAGATACTCTATCCTTGTGGAATACCAAGTTAGGTGGTTTAACACATAGAGCCTGAAGCTCTGAAACCCGTCTGGCTGAAGTAATAGCAATTAGAAGGGCAGTTTTCCAAGAAAGGAATTTCAGATCACAGGTTGCTGCCGGCTCAAAAGGGGGTGAGGTTAAAGCACCTAATACCACGTTCAGATCCCACGGAGTTGCAGGTTGCGAAGTGGGGGGTCGTAGAAGCCAAGCTCCTTTAATAAAGGCTTTACAGAGCTTGTTGCTCATTAAGGGAGGTTGCACATTTTCATGAAAATTGGAAATAGCCGCCAATTGTACTTTGATGGTAGATACTGAGCAACCTTGCTGGAACAGGAGGCTAAAACTTCAGTACTTCTGATACCGAGGCTGTCATTGGGTCTAATCCTCGGAGTTGGGCCCAAATAGCAAACCTCTTCCATTTACTGCTATATATCTTCTTTGTAGAAGTCTTGTGGGCCGAAGACAAGATGTGTGACTTCAGGAGCCAAAGAGTGGCTCCTAATTATGGTTGGAAGAGGAGTAGCCAGGCTGTCAACTTCAACGAATGGAGGGACTGATGGAGTTGTCCTGACTGATGAGTCAAAGGTCCGAACTTGGTCCAGGAACCAAGGACCCTCCAATGCATACCTGTGAAGAAAGGGGAACCAGATTTGCGAGGCCAGTATGGGGCGATTAATATCATTCTGCTTCTCAAGCGAATCGCCTTCTGAATCACCTTGGGAGAAGGGGAACTGGTGGAAAGGCATATAGCAGACCGGAGGGCCAAGCGTGGACTAGAGCGTCCTTGGGAGTCTCCCAAACTGGGGCCAGAGTGAAGAAGTGGTGACACTTGCATTGAGGGGCTTGAAGAGATCGCAACAGGGGACTCCCCATCTTGTGAAAATCTGTGTTATCACTCTGTTGTTCAAGGACCACTCGTGAGGGAGAGAATAGTTCTGCTCAAGTCTGTCGGCTATCACGTTGGATTTCCCGAATGTGCGTTGCCATTAGGAAGCGCTTGGTATGTCGCCCAATCCCATACTCTCATGGCCTCTCTGCAAAGGGGGTAGGACCTGGTTCCTCCTTGCTTGTTTAGGTACCAGACTACCGATATGCTGTCGGATTGAATGGCAATTGTACCCTGGGGGAGGTGATCGTGCAGTGCTTGCAACGCTAAAAGCACCGCCCTCATCTCCAGGATATTGATATGAAGAAGACTCTCGTCGGGGTGCCACGTGCCTTGGACCGACCTGTCCAGATAATGACCCCCCCACCCTGTCTGGGAGGCGTCCGTAGTCAGCGTGGCAGAGGGGAGTGGGGGAAAGTACAGTTGTGTACACCTACCATAAATGTAGATGTTCGAGTGTCTTCACTGTTGCAGTCATAACTGTAGGGTGCTCCTGCCGGCAGGCAGCCCGAGGTCGGCCAGAATCCCAAAGTCTGGGTCAGGCGTCGGCTGTACAAGCTAGTACCCTGACGTCAGTATGCTTTGGTACATAGCCCTCAGCAGACGCCATCTTCTCCAGCCTTTCTTGCCCTAGATGTCAGAAGTCCCCAATAAAACAAAAATGAATCCAACAAGGAAACACAAATACACCACAAAAAAGGAAAAGGGAGAAAAAAAAAAAAAGAGGGGATAGGAGGGAGGGAAACCCCGACTGCAACAGTGAAGACACTCTAACATCTACATTTATGGTAGGTGTACACAACTGTACTATGTTCTTCGTGTTTCACTGTTGCAGTCATAACTGTAGGGTGGAATCCCAAAGCAGTGTAAAATGGGAGGAGGCTTTAGATAGAAGAAGGGGAGGCAAGAATACCCTGCAAAACAGCAGAGGCAAAGCCTGCCCTGGTCTTAGAAAACAGAGGGAGATTGTAGTGCTTGGAAAAAGTATGCACAGAACTCCAAGTGGCAGCTTCCAAGATATCCTTGGTAGGGACTCCTCTGAGGAAAGCTGTAGAAGTGGCAGCTGCTCTAGTAGAATGACTTCTAATGGTACCTGAAAACTGTTTCCCATGATGAGTGTAACAAAATCTGATTCCATAAGCAATCCATTTGGAAATAGTTTGTTTAGAAATAGGCTTTCCAAGAGAACTGGAGGCAAAAGAAACAAACAATTGATTAGACTTTCTGAACTCTTTAGTCTTGTCCAGGTAAAATCGTAACTGTCTGTGCACATCTAATGAATGCAAAATCCTTTCCCCTTTATTTTGAGGATTTGGAAAGAAAGTAGGAAGGTGAATTGTCTGATTTAAAGCCACTTTTGAAATCACCTTAGGCATGAAAGTAGGATTGGCCCTCAAGGATACTCTGTCCTGATGGAAAATAAGGTATGGTTCCACAGCCATGAGAGCTTGCAACTCTGAGACCCTTCTGGCAGAGGTCAATGCTAATAAAAGGACAGTCTTCTAAGATAAAAACTTAATATCTGAAGATGCAGCAGGCTCAAAAGGAGGCAAAGTAAGTTTTTCTAAGACATAATTAAGATCCCAGGCAGGGACAGGAGGGGTCCTGGGAGGCCGCAAATTTTTAGCCCCTCTCAAGAATTGCTTCACCAAAGGATGAGAAAAAACAGGAGGATCAAAACTGAAATGAGCAGAAATAGCAGAAGCATGAATCTTAATGGAAGAAAAGGAAAGTCCTTTAGATAAAAGTTCCGAAAGGTAAAGCAAAATAGAAGAGAGATCAGGTACCAGAGGATCCGAGCCTCAGTCCTGCATCCAAATACAAAACCTCTTCCATTTAGAGGCATAGGATTTCCTAGTGCTAGGCCGTCTAGCTTCCAGGAGAACATCCTAAACTTGTTTGGGAAGACTAGAGGAAATCAAATTCCTTTGAAGAGCCAAGCTGCCAGGCAAAGGGACTTGAGATTGGAATGTAGTAACTGACCCTGATGCTGGGACAGAAGCGAAGGGTTCAGAGGGAGAATCCAAGGAGGCCCCAAGAACAGGTGTTTTAAAGTTGGATACCAAAACTGTCGAGGCCAATTTGGAGCAATCAAGATGAGGAACTTGGGCTTGTCCTGTTTTATCTTCAGTAATACCCGAGATAGTAGAGGAAGAGGAGGGAAGGCATATCCTGAAAGGCTCCTCCAGCTGAAGGACAGGGCATCCACTCTCCAAGCTGTTTTGTGGAAGGACCTGGTGCAAAAGCGAGGCAGCTGATGATTGAGATGGGATGCAAACAGATCTATCTGGGGACATCCCCAAACTGCAGTAATCCTGTTGAATAAGTTGGTGTCTAGCATCCATTTGTGAGGATCTGAAAGGTTTCTGCTCAGGCTGTCTGCTAAGAGATTCTGTTCCCCTGGAATGAATTGAGCCTGGAGATGTAGATTCAAATTTAGAGCTGTGTCCCATAAAGCCATAGCTAGTCTGCAAAGGGGGTACGAATGAGAACCCCCCTGCTTGTTGATGTACCACATGACCGTGGTGTTGTCTGTGCGAATTAGCAGAGGTCCTGGTTGCAATAGGTTCTTGAAGGCTAGAAGGGCATTTTGAACTGCCAACATTTCCTTCAGATTGATGTGTCAGTGAAGATGGTCCTTTGTCCAGGTTCCCTGCTGGCAAATGTCTAGAAAGTGTGCTCCCCAAGCATAATCCGAGGCGTCCGTGGTTAGGATTTGAGTAGGCTGAGGTAGACGAAAAGGCTTTCCTTCGTTTAAAGTACATACCCTGGACCACCAGAGGAACTCCCTCTGAAGGCAGGGGATCAGAGGAATCAGAATATCCAGATCGTGGTAATGCTGTGACCATACACTTTTCAGATACCATTGAAGCTTTCTCATATGGAGCCTTGCGTTTGGAATCAACAGAATGCAGGAAGCCATGTAGCCCAGAGCCTGCAGGAATTTCCTTGCAGTGAGCTGAGATAGAGTTGCCAAGGTGCTGAAAGTAGAAGCCAGCTGAGTTTGTTTTCTGGAGTGAGGAAGGCCCTTTGTAAGGTTGTATTTAAGAGGGCTCCCAAGAATACCATTTGTTGAGAAGGGATCAAATGTGACTTTTTGTGTTCACTGAGAATCCCAGTAGGAGGAGAAGACGTTGAACAAAGTCCAGATGTTGAAGTAGAAGATCTTTGCTGTCTGCCTGAATAAGGCAGTCGTCCAAATAGGGGTAAATCTGGATCCCTGAAGTCTGCAGTAAGCCACTACTGGTGCCAGGCACTTGGTAAAGACTCTGGGCAGTAGATAAACCAAAGGGCAGTACTGAGAATTGAAAGTGCCTCGAACCTGCCTTGAACCTGAGGAATTTCCTGCGTTCCTGCCTGATGGCAATGTGTAAGTAGGCTTCCTTTAAGTCCAATGTCACCATCCAGGCGTCCTGAGAGAGCATTGGAATCAGTTGCTGCAGAGTAAGCATCTTGAATTTTGGAATTTCCAAAAAGGTGTTTAACACAGAAAGGTCCAGAATAGGTCTCCATGAGTTTTGTTTTCTTGGAACCAGAAACAGTCTTGAATAAAACCCTTTTCCCATCTCCGAGAGTGGAACAGGCTCTATGGCTCTCATGGCCAGAAGAGCATCCACTTGATTTAAGGCCTCTGACCACTGATGTTTTGGCAGATCTGGCCAACCGTGAGCCCTTGGCAAAGTGTGAAAGTGGAATTTGTAACCCTTTAAAATCACGTCCAATACCCATCTGTCCTGGGTATCTGAGTCCAATTTCTATAAAAAGAGACAGTTTTCCTCAGAGAGGGCATCCAGGTGAAGGGGTCCCGTAGCCCAACCGAGAGTCATTGAGTTTGCTTTCTTTGAGATTGGGATCTGTCTTCTCCCTTCTAGGTGAAGAAGCAGTCCATTGTCTAGATCTGTAAGAGGCCTGACCTTGACCTCTGGAGCCGCCTATATCTACCCCTTTGAGGCCTGTCAGACGTGGGAAAGGACCAATTTTTAGAGGGCCAATTCCTGGAAAATCTAGGAGGCTGAACTTGCAAGAAATCTTTTACAGTCTGCATAGACTTTTCCTTTTCTTCCATCTTTTAATAACTTCCTCAGCCTTGGATCCAAAAGAACATCATGTTGAACAGGGCATCTAATAACTTAGCCTTAACCTGTTCAGGTAAACTTTGTTCACAAAGCCAGGCATGTCTCCTGATAACAGTACCAGAGGCTGCAGCCCTGCAAGAAGCATCCAAAGCATCAAAACCACAATGTAAACTATGTTTGTTCACTTGTTCAGTAGCATGCAAGACATCCTGAAGTTCCTTATCCTCTGCACATGCAGGAAGGGAAGCAAGCTTTTGCTTTAAAACAGACAAAAGAAATTGCTGATACTTAAACATATGAAACTGGCAATTTAAAGCCCTTACAGACAGAGTAGCAGAAGTATATACCTTTTTTCCCCACCTGTCTAAAGCACGAGAATCCTTCTCAGAGGGAATAGGATTTTTAGAAGTAGCAACCTTAGCAGCTTTAGAGCCCTGAGAAATAGTTTCAGGATCCGCAGAAGGATTTTTAAATAAGAATAAATGAGAGTCAGGAACCCTATAAAATCTATCAGGCTTAGAAGGAGCAGGAGGCATGGAATCAGGATTCAAATTAGCCTCAGAAAAAGCATCATCTACAATGTCCAAAACAGGAGGGATAGCTAAAGGCCTATGCTGGGGAAGAAGAAGAAATTCCCTAAGCCTCTTCTTGGAAGCAGAATACTCCTGTCCTTCCCAATGAAAATGTTCCCTCATCTCATGCAAGGTTTCCCCAAAAGAGAAATCCTCAGGTGGAGAGGCCGAGGGTAAAGAGTCCTCAGCATCCGAATCCTCATAAGGAGGAAAGGAATAGTCCTGATCTGAGGAAGAAACAGAAGATACAGAAGCCTGGTCAGAGGAATCCAGAGTAACTTTTAGTTATGTACTCACCATAACTTCAGATGTTTGGGATCCATCTCGCCTACATTCTGAATGATGGGGAGCGAGATCCACCGGCTCTCCGACTACATGCTAACATGCCAAAGCGAGCGATCTTATTATGGCTGAGCTTACTATACCCCAGGATGCACCCACCACACCCCCAAGGTCTAGTTTGTGCTGTACGCATGCATACCCTGCTTATATAACATGCGTCCAGATGAAACAAGATAAAAGCAGTACCAGAGCTCAAAACCGTTCAATCTCAATCTGATCTGCAGGGCAGGGGGGAGGGGGGTGGGTGTCAGGGATGTAGGCGAGATGGATGGATCCAATCTGAAGTTATGGTGAGTAGTAAGCACTAAAAATCCTTATGTACTGATCTATCTGGCCTACATTCCTGAGTAGGACCAGCTGGCTAGCACCCTGGGAACTGGAAAACTCACTGGGAAACCGTGGAACCAAGAGTACCTTGGAACCAAATGGCTAGGTCAGCACAGATGCCACATCGATTTGTAGGGGGAAATGAGCGTGTGCGGGTTGGACCAGCATTTCAGGCAAATAATGACGAGATAGCTTGAGCTATAGAAGCTGCAAAGCTAGTAGTAGAATGAGCTTTGGTAGAATGAGCTTTAGAAGATGATGCAAGTTGCTTATTCGAAGAAGAATTCTCCTGAGAATTTTAATCTCTGATTTTGTTTGAGATTGGCCCTTTTGTGATAGTTTGGCCCACACTATTATCTACACTGGTCTGAAAGCTACTGGTCTGACTTAAATAGTTGCTGAGTCCTGTCTATGTAGGCGTAATGTGAACATCTTCTTTATTTATGGAGTATTATAAGAGAATTTTAGAAAATTGGTTGAGAAGAAACTGGTAGTAGAGATTGTTGTTGAAGGAAGAAGTAGAGCAGACCTTTGGGACAAAGGATGGATTAGGCCTAAGTGATACTCTATCTTTGTGGAAAATCAAATACGGTGGTTTTAATAGACAGGGCTTGCTCTTCTAGTAACCCTTCTTGCGAAGTAATTTTCACTAAAAATGCGTTTTTCCATGACAAGATATTTTATGTTCGTAGGCGGCGGTTCAAGGGGAGATGTTGCCGTAGCGCCAGACAACCAAATCAAGATCCAGGTGAGGCTGAAAACTGAGTGAGGTCTTCTCAACAGCTTGCTGCTTGTGAATGTTTGGATTAATCTGCTGCTCATCAAAAGGGAGGATCCGTGGATTCATGGAATTTAGAATGGCAGCTAGTTGAGGATTAATAGTTGAGACAGAAGATCCCTGATTAAATAGGGATGTTAAAATTTCAAAAGTTCTGCCCGAGGAGCAACAGGAGGGTCTAAGCCCTTGAAGCCCTGAGTTGACTGAAACCTAGTCACTTGCACAGGGTACAAAGTGTTAGTGGTAGGTTTGTGGGCGAAGATAAAGGTTGAACATGTTCGGGTCTTAAGTGGTCTAGTGGACTAAGGTTATGCCAGGAGGAGCCAAGATGTCAAATTCCAAGAGATTGAATGGACTGATGCCATGCCAATCACTGATGGATTCAGCAAATCAAACATCGTATCTAAGGTCCCACGGATGCGTCCACTGTGAGGCTTTCAATTTTTTCAGCCATATCTGGCATATCACCAGTATGGGGCAATGGGGAATCAGAAAGACCCTGGCTGAGAGCTGTTTGAATAACTGTGGGACTTTGGTGGAATTGGAGGAAAGAAGCAGTGGAAAACTACAGTGGAACCTGTGGTGCGGTTGCATCCATGGCTCCATGGCTGGTATGTATGGGGCGGAGGGAGAGAAGAACCTTTGGCACTTGGTGTAGGTTTGGAGTCGCCAAATAGGTAGGTATGCAATCCCCATCTCCATCTTGAAAACATGGGCTGCTACTACTTGCTTGGTTTAGAGACCATTAAGTGAGGAGAGAAATTTGTCCTGCTTAATTTGTCGTAATACATTTGACCCGATGGATGGCGGTACCTCTCGCAAAGTTGTTGGTAGCTACCCACCATTCCCACACTCTCACTTGCAAAGGGATGCCAGGGGATCACGATCCTTGTCTGTCCTGATTTGTTCAGATACCAAACACAGGCATGTTGTCTGTGTGGATGGCGATGGAAGGAAGAGGAAGGAACTTGTGTAAGCTAGATAGGGAGCCCCTACAGCCCCTCATCTCCAATGTGGGATGCCCAAGGCTTGATCGAGGAAGCCATCCTGAATCCCTAGCCTGCCCAGAATGCCCCCCCACCTATCTGGGGGAGGCTGATCTGTGCGTCCAGGCACTGGACTGGAGAAATAAGGACCTTTGGTTTTCCCTGATCCATGTCTGAATCTGAAGCCACCGATCTTGAGTGCTTTTGCATATTTCCGTATGTGACCGAAGATGATTGAGGGGAAGATGGGAGTATTGAAGTGAGTTGATAAGCTTTGGATCTTGAATGTGTGGTAACCTTGCTAAGAGGGCTTACCGTTTTACCATTGAGCTAGATGAGCCTAGAACCTGTAGGACCATCCTGGCTGGGGCTTTGGATCTCAAGATCAGAGCTATCTCTTGGCCCTGTAAAGTTATATCCTTAGGGTGGGAAGAAGATGCAAGACAGGCTTTGAGGTCTATCTCTGCTCCTATAAGGACTGTAAGCTGAGAGGGCAGCACTTTGTACTTTGACCAATTGAATGCCAATCCCTAGGGAAACGAACAGGGAGATGAGGGCTTGAGGTTAAACCTAAGTAAGATGCCTGGTGCCAGAGCCACTTGGGAGCCAAGTGGGAAACAGGTGAGGAAACAGTTGGAATCAAGACTCCTCAGGTGACTGGAAACTACTGCCAAACACTTGGGGCTGTGGGGCTCTATGTGGTGAGACCAAGGGCAGGCACAAAATTGGAAATGACTGAAGCCCAGGTACAGGCGCCAAGATATGTTCTACCGGGCGATAATAGTTGGGGGTATGTGACATGCGTCCTTGAGTCTATCCTGCATCAAAACATCCTTCTCGACAACGGGATGCGTCTTTTCGAATTTGTCATTGAATTTGGATTTTAAGTGACGGATTGGTTTAGTCTGCTGAGATCTGCTATCCCTCTCAGGTCCCACTTTGGGTGGCACTGCTGAAATTTCCCTATCCTCCTTGGTCGGTTTGGTCTGTGGATGACTAACCTCCGGCAATTATTTCTAGCAGCTGGGAAGCTTCTCACGGCTACTATTGGGTTTGACTGGAGTGGTGGGTGACACCCGACCTTGGGCCGAGAGAGGGTGGAGACTTGGATGGGATGGGTGTAACCTCCCTGAAGCATCGAAGCACCCATTCAGCCTAGTGATTGACTCCCAGGCCCTGAGGTGCTTGGCAGGCCAGACACCGACTGGCTCGAGCAGCACGGCTCTCCTGGGCCAGCGGGTCTGGGAGGCTGAAGAGCCACTGTGCGGACTTCATGAGTCTCCAGATTGCCCTGGGGCAATCTACGCCTCTGGGGCCAGCGTCTCCCCCCCCTGTTTCCCGAAAAACTTGCGATTTCGGAACTACTTCCTGCTGTTGGGGCCTTGGGTTGAGCCGAAAGGAGTGGGACCCCCCCCCTCCCCTTTGGCCTTGGGGTAAGGCCGAGAAGGGCAAGGAATACTTGTTCGCCTGGCCCGAGATAGCGTTTTTCCCTCTTGCTCACAGCGGGTAAGAGATTGTCTTTCACCTGAGCCTCAAACAATAGGGGGCCCCATCAAAGGGAAGCGTCAGCGAAGGAAGACGCCTCTAGGCCTCCGCCAAACTGGCACAAAGAGAGGCATGGCTGATCTCGTAGAGCAGCGCCTGTGCCTGCCCACGAAGGATAGCTTACTGAGAGCGCATGAAATGAGCCTCATGGGCCGAGTTAGCAATTGGCGTGGGATAGCCAACTTCCTCCTAGCCTCCTGCCTGCTGGTAATGTGGTAGGTTACCGAGAGAGGGAGTCTGGCAACTCCTTGACCAGATCCTCAGAGCCTGGTAAATCTACTTAAAATAACTCACCCTGGGGGAGGGTAAAGGCAGCTGTGACCAGGGGTCGCTGGTTGTACTATCCGCACTCCTAGACTCCCTTATTAGGAGGAGGAGACATGAGCGTTGGCCTCGAGGAGACCTGTTGTATAGCAGATGCCACCACCATGGCATCTGAGGACAGCACTAGTCAATTACTCCTAGCCTGGGAGGCAGGATAAAATTTGTTTGCCTAAGGGCTGAGACACCCAGGAGGCTGTTCCCGCCGAGCACAAGCTAAATCAGAAGCTACCGATGAAGGCGGGAGACACTAGGGGCCGAGAGAGCTGAGCCTCCAAGGCCTTGAGGAGCACTGATTAAGTCCGAGATGACTTTTGGACATCCTCAGGAAGAGTTGACCCTCCATCCTAAGATGTCTGCGAGGAGACATGATGAGAGGGGCGACTTAGGGGACCCCTGAGATCATCCTTGGGGTTGTCCGATGTAATGGGCCGAGGAGTCCGAAGAGGGAACTGCCGCGATCTTCCTCTCAGCCTCCGGGCCGGATGACTCGAACCCTGAGGAAGAGAGGTACTAAGGGGCACTGTCAGGCCTCGGGCTCCGAACCGCACCCGACAGGGGAACCTGGAAGACCCAGTCTCCGCCCAGGAAGGAAAAGGTAGAACCCGGAGAGTACCGGCCGATCCGCCCGGGGGCACTCCTCATGGCCTGAAAGCGGCGGGCCAGAATCCAATCTCCATCCGGTCTCGGAAGCCACCATCCCAGCAGGCACCCGTCCGCAGCGAAGCAGTGAGAGGGGAGGCAATCCTCGAAGCAAAAGGCCCCGTTGAGTCACCCTCGGAGCAGCCTGGAGCTGATCCTGAGGAGGCGCTTCGGAGAGCACCTGCCGGGTTGGAGTCTCGGGCAGCCGGAGGAGGAATGGCAATCCACCCGGTCATGTGAGCACCTGCTCGAAGCCGGAACTGACGAGCGGAGGAGGAATTTTTGGCGGGTGGGTCATGGAAATGCGGCTCCGAGGCCAACCTAGTCCCGGACCCCGACCTTTTGGAAGACTGACTACTGGAGAAGTCAGAACGGGTCCGAGAGCATATCAAGTCCGAAGGTCTCGAGAAGACGGGATGCCAGGCCGGCTCGATGAGAGACCTCTCCCTCGGCCCCAAGGGACTAGGGGACCCGGCTCGAGGTGAGAGGTGGCGCCGAGGAGGAGGACACCCATTCCATCGGTGAGAGGTGTGGCCCGGCCGAGGGTGAGAGAATGTCTGGCTGGACCAGCACCCTTGTCCGAGAGAGGCAGTGGCCCGAGGGAAGGTGACCCAGCCTCTCACCGATGCCCAGCCGCCGGCTCGAAGCCGAGGGCAGGCAAGGAGAGATCGAGGCAGGTCTTGACCGACCTGCGGCTCCAGTGCTGAAGCGAAGGAGGCCTGCCTAGATGCTTGGCGGTGAGAGGAAGGTTGGACACATTTAGAACATTGTAACTCTAACCCAATTTGAACAATTATTAGAGACCCTAAAATAAAATTAATATCCGGAAGGCCTGGAATGGAGGGGAAAACGAAACAAAACAAACTCAACACAATCACAACAATTCCAAGTCCAAATCAGACACAACATTAGCGATGTTAAAAAAAACAAAACTGTGAGTAAAAAAACTGTTAACTGGATAGAAAAGTTAGTTTAATAACCATTTTAGCCCAGCTAGCCTCGAGACCACGCCTTCGTGAGAGGGAAGGTGGTGGGGATCTGGGGACTACTGGTGGTGGGGATATAGGATATAGTAAGCTCAGCCAATAAGAGAGTCGTCAGCCTTTGGCGGCTCCTGCAATGAGTCGGAAGTTTAGGATCGGGCTCCGAACTCTGATCATCCTGTCGAGGCCTTTTCTCCGGAGGGGGGTGAGAACCCCTAATCATTGTAAGCAAATCTTCAGCCATCTTTAATAATTGCTTCTGTGTCCTGGGAGTAGATTCAGAAGCAGCTTGAGCAGGAACTTTAGACTTAACAGGAGGTCTTGGTCTTTGCCTTTAAAATAGTGATGTGAGTAGGCCTGAAAACCCCTCTCAGAAGCTGGTACCTGCACAGCGGTTCCGGACCCATCTGAAGGAGCGACGTCCGAAGGTCCTGCAGCAGTTAAAATAATGGGCCTTGATGGCTCCCCATGGGAGTCCGTATCGGCCATCGGTTCAGAAGTGGCGGACGACAGTGGCTGCAAAAGCACCTCACTGACAGCTGAACCGGACGCTGGCTTCAGCTGCAACGAGTCCTGTTTGGACCTCGGAGGCCTGTCTTTGTGCTTCTTTGAATTCCGGTAGTGTCTGATGACATTCTATAATTGAAGCGTCTGCCAAAATAATTTAAAGCCCAATCGTACCTGCGCTTGATAGTATGAGTGTTGAACCTGGCACAGAACCGACAACAAGAAACGTCGTGGTCAGGGCCTAAGCAAGGTAGACAGTAAGAGTGGAAATCTTTATGAGGTATTTGTTTCCCACACGTTATACAATTATTAACTTTTTCTGACATCGGAGGAACAAGAAAAAGATTCCCCAATGGGGTACTTAGCTTTGAGAAGAGAAGTAAGAACTTCGGACCGACAACAACAAAATACGCTGTTCGAAAATCGCCAACCAACGACTTGCGAGCTGCTTTCCACCGCACGGCAAGAAAGACTGGAGAAGATGGCGTCGGCTGAGGGCTATGTACCAAAGCGTACTGACGTCAGGGTACTAGCTTGTACAGCCGACGCCGGACCCAGACTTTGGGATTCTGGCCGACCTCGGGCTGCCTGCCGGCAGGAGCACCCTACAGTTATGACTGCAACAGTGAAACACGAAGAACATCGAAGGGTCGCCCTTGATTCAGATTGGGGAATAGAAGCCACCAATGAAGATCCTGTTTGCACGTGTCCGTGATCAGAATGCGGTGACTGAGGGGAAGGTCCTGATAAGACCACTGGACTGAGAGGAGCCACTGAAGTATCCTCATGTGCAACCTTGCCAAGGGGACCAGAAGAATGGTGGCTGCCATGGAGCCCAACAGTTGAAGGACCATTCTTGCTGGAGCACGACGTCTGAGGATTAGGGCCCGGACCCGAGACTGAAGCATTGCGATCCTTTCTGTAGGGAGATGGACTCGCATCTGCCTTGATTCTATTTCTGCACCGATAAAACAGAATACGCTGAGATGGTTGCAATACAGACTTTGACCAATTGAAGGTGATTCCTAAGGATTTGCCCAGTGCGATAGTGGCTGCTAAATTTTCCAAGAGTAGATGCCTGGAGGCGGCAGTTAGGAGCCAGTCGTCTAGGTATGGAAACACCTGGAATCCTAGACTTCTCAAGTGAGCAGTCACGACTGCCAAACATTTGGTAAACACCCTGGGGGCTGTGGTGAGACCAAAGGGCAGTGCTCGGAACTGAAAATGACTGTCTCCTAGGCTGAAGCGTAAGTGTCTCCTCGACGCCTGATCCATCAGAATGTGATAGTAGGCGTCTGAGGTCTATGGAGCACATCCAAACTATCCATCAGAATGTGATAGTAGGCGTCTTTGAGGTCTATGGAGCACATCCAAACTCCTTTCTCCAAAAGCGGGAGAATGGATTGTAAAGTGACCATCCGGAATTTGGACTTTTTTACAAATCGATTTAGTTTGCTGAGATCCAAAATGGGTCTCAAGTCCCCGGTCTTTTTTTGGCACCAAAAAGAATCTTGAGTAAGTCCCTAATCTGGCCTGGTCTGCGGGGACAGGTTGGATGACTCCTTTTTGAAGCAGCTTTGATACTTCGTTGGCTGCATGATCCCGTTGACTGGGTGGTGGGTCCGGGATTCTTTGGACTGGTGGGGGGGGTTGAACAAAGGGGATGGAGTAACCTCCGGCAATGATTCGAAGCACCCATTGGTCCTGAGTAATATCTTCCCAGGCCTTTAGGTGCTTGACGACCCCGACTGGCTCGGGAGCTGCACAGTCGGGTACTCCTTCAGGGATGCTGGAAGGAGGAGGAGCCACGAAAGGACTCGCGGTCTCCAGTGTTGCGGGGGCCTCCGCCGCCTCTGGGACAGCTTCTCCCTGAAAAATTTCCCCCTCCTCTGCCTCTAGAAGGGGGATCGCTCTGCTGCGATGAGCAAGGCTTCTGAGACTTACGGAACCACATTTTCCTCCCTTCGGGCCTTGGGATAAGGCCTGAGGGGAGTGGAAAAGCGGGCTCCTACGGCAGCTAAGGTCTTACCCTTCTGTTCGCAGCGAGTCAAAGTGTCCTTTACCTTTACAACGAGGACCCATCAAAGGGGAGTCGGCAAAGGAAGACTTAAAGGCCTCTGCAAAATGACACAGGCGTAGCCAGGCTTGTCTCCGTAGAGCAACACCTGTCCCAGCCACTCTACTCGCTCCTTCGGCCGCATAGGAAATGAGCCTCATGGACGAGTTAGATAATGAGGATAGGGTAGCCAACTGAGAGTTAACCGTCTGTGTTAACTGTTCAGGTAAGTTACCGCAGAGGGCATCCGACAGCTCCTTGATCAGATCCCTCTGTAGTCTGGTGAAGTGTGCCAGATAATTCAGAGACCTTAATGTAAAGGTCGCTGAAGAAAAGGTACGCTTGCCGTACCGATCCATGCTCCTAGACTCTTTATTAGGGGGATGGATGGACGTCGAAGCCTCTGCCACATCTTGCAGATGCCACCACCATAGCATCTACAGACACACCTTTAGATAAAAAAATCCTTGTCCGGGGGTGCCGAGAGAAACTTATTGGGACGAGCTGGCACCGGTTCCACAGAATCCGGGGGTTCCCACGCCCTTCGAGAGATCAAATCCAGAAGCTCATCGAAGGGCGGAGACACCCAGGAGGCAGAGGGCTGAGCCCCGAAGGCCTTGAGGAACACAGACTCCTCAGCAGAAGGGGGTTTGGACTGCCAGTCGCCTCATTGTTTAAGGATTTCTAGAATGTCCGCAAAGGAGACATCTTCCGAAGACTACTTTGGGGACCCCTCCGCATCGAGGTCGGTATCTGATGTGAGGGACTCGTCAGGGGAGTCGACGTGTTTCCTCTTACACTGTCTCTTCCTGGGCGGTTCCTCCGAGAGGGTGTCGGAGGAACCTCCAGGAAGAAGGGAACCCCCAATGGGGGTAACCTCAGGCTCAGGGGCTCCGCTGTCACGAGACAGGGGGGATTACAGAAACGCCAGTCTCCATGCCCAAGGAAGGTGGTGGTGGAAAGGTCGAAGTGGCCACAGAGGATTTGGCTAAAGCACTTCTCATGGCATCGAAGGCTGGACCCCCAGAATCCTGGGAAGGTCCCGTCCCCGAGGCCACAACAGTAACCGGAGCCCCCGCAGCCGACGCACCTAGAGGGAGGCTCAGAACCGAAAGGATCGGATCCGAAGCATCCCCCCGGGGCCGACTGAGGAGGTCCGCGTACCGAGGGACAGGGTTGAAGTTAGAGTCGGAACCGACTCGATAGCCTTGGCGCCGTTGGAGTCGGTGTTGGTGGATCCGGTCGAAGTTGTCAGAGGAGGAATGGAAGTAGAAGGATGGGAGATCGGCTCCAGAGCCAACTGGGCAGGAGCCGAGATCAATTTTGCGCATACCGGTGACTGGAAAAGCTTCTGAAGCACCCTGTCTATGTCCGAATCGGACATCCTCGAAGAACGAGAAGAGACCGACCGGGTCAGAGTCGACTTCTCCGCCGGCTCCAAAAGACTGGGGGACCGGCTCCGTAATGGCTCGAGGCGTATCGGCGCCGAGGGAGGTTCCACTACTATTGCAATCTCCCTTGGAGCCGATGTGGACTTCGGCTCCAAAGTGGAAGTGTCTGAGCGGGCAACCCCCATCGGCTCCGAAGGCAGTGGAGCCGATGAAGGTGACACGCCTCTCGATGCCCAAGCTCTCGACTCCAAAGCCAGAGGAGTCGAGGCTGGAGACATCGAGGCATACCGTTCCGCCCTCGGCTCCGAAGTCCATTGAGCCGACGGAGAAGCCTGCCTAGACTTTTTTGCTATCAGATCCGACGGACTGGTCGGAGCCGAAGATTTTTTCTTCTTGCCAGTAGGAGAAGAGGAAGATAAGGCTTCCTCAAAAGAAGGGGCAATGAGCCCTTTTAAGATCAATTTGTTTTTCCTCTCTTGGAGGACTCGAGAGGAAAAAGCGTGGCAAACGCTACAGGACTCCTGGAGATGTTTGGGACCTAAACAATATACACACAAGGAATGATCATCCGTTAGACATTTTATAACCACACTTAACACATTTTTTAAAACCGGAAGGTCTATGCTCTTTAGACATGGTTTTAAAGAAAAAATTAACAATTACAGGACAAAAAACAGTTAACACCGACAATCTAGGGTCTAATTTAAACGCCTAAGGTAGGGCTAGGCCCCTCTTAACTAAAACGGAACCTTTCACCAACAAATACACACAATCTTCCACAAAAAGGGGACCAAAAACAATCACACAACAACACTAGCCGTTAAAACGGCTTTTGGGTGAGTTTTATAGAAAAATTTGACAGAAAGTTTCTGACTAGAGGTACTTAGCGCAGCCAAGTCCGAGACCACGTCTATGCTGGAAAGCGGCAAACGAGATCTGGGGAAGTAGTGGTGGTGCATCCTGGGATATGAGGTGACTCAGCCAATAAGAGACTGTGTTCTATTGTATAACGGCCGAGTCGGAGCAGAGGATCGGCTCCTAACCCATCTGTAGAGAATGTAGGCGAGATAGGATCACATTACATCTCCAGCTTTATTCCATAGCATATCACATACTCAGAGGTGATCTCTGCCTAACATATAAAGCTGCGTCAAACCTAGAGCTGTTGGACATGCTACACCTAAAGAAATCCCAATCCTCCGAGCTACATGCTCTAGGGACCTAAACCTTGTCACCACAATAAACAGGACATGCTGGAGGGATAGATTCTTGTCCCAGAGACTTCCCATACTCTGGAACAGGCTACCCATCTAGGTCAAGCAAAGTTCTTCATTAATCACTAGTCAAGAAAAAGAGTGGATGGGAAATAGGAAAGACACCCCAGGGATCACTTCTGTCTCTCTGCTCGACAGTGGCACAGGAAAATAATGTTCTTGGGTGGCGTAAGCCAAGGAACCTTGTTGGCTAGGCTTACATAGGCCCTTGGGCCGATAGCCTAGTACCTACCTATGAACCTATAAAGCCTATACAGTTAAGCTATTTTAAATACTTTCAAACGTAATCTGGCACACCAGTTGAAAAGTTTCATATTCTCTGAATGCTACAACTCTTCAAATACAAACAAAAATACAGGACCCAGATATAATATAAATCGGGAGCCCCCTCTCCCCAGTGAGGTGGAGAATGATGGAGAGAGAGAAAAAAACAAAAATCAAGTCTGAACGGCTCTGTATGTCAAAAAGCAAACATTTATAGCTAATAAGTCTGTATTCTTGTGAAACACTATAAGATTCAGCTCACATAAAGGCCTGCAACTCTTAACACATTCATAAAAAAGAGGTCACATCCAAAAAGAGAACTGTTTTCCAACACAAAACACGATTGTTAAGGAAACTCATTAAATCTTAAAGAGAGGTTGGGTTAAGTCTACAAAATGCAATGCTTCAATTAGGAAGACTGTAAAACCATTTAAAATCCAAAATACTTGGGTCTTGTTCATACGTGGAGACTAATTTGCCAAAAATCTGAACTTCGTATATGTAACCACAAGGTGGCCATTTCTCAGGCTATTCCCTTTTTCCTGAGGCATGGTGATCTTGACGGTGATGTGTATAAGGGGGAAGTGGGCTTAACACCCCCACCCCAGTTACATCCTGCCCACAATACCACAACTGGCCAGCTTCACAAAGCTCTGGCTCTCTCCCATACCTTCACTCCAAGTGCTGATCAGACAGCCTATTTTTGGAGGGAAATCAAACAGAATGAAGACTGCTTCAAAATTAAGGAGTGTTCTAATCCTAAATATATATATATATATATATATATATATATATATATATATATATATATATATATATATATATATATATATATATATATAAACAGAAACAAAAAGTTTATATCAAAAAAACAAGTAGAAAGGGGGATAGGGGGGCCACCATTGCGGCAGTGAAGAATTTGAACTTCTACAGTCATGTACAACTCTAATATGATCATCTTTCTCACTTACACAGCAGCCTTGGTTATCGGGGTTGATTACCAAAGCTTATCAAAACTAGAGAAAGAAGGGCAAGAACAATGCTACAGGGGCTCCTGGATCATATCAAAAAGAAGTCTAGACCTGAAAAACGGAATCCAATTTGTAATACTTTGTAAAAAATCTGTACAGAGGATCACACAGTTTCCTCTAGAATAGGACTTAATTCTGCCTTGAAATGTTAAAAGATATAGTAAGGAAAAAACTGCAACTGTCTATATACATTGACACTGATTTCCTTTTCTAGTCCCATACTTGGAATTTCAAACCTGTATAATACTGAAAAGATAATACCAGAATTGCAAAAGCATGACCAGAGAATACATAATATATTCTCCTAGTCATTCACATTTTGAAAAGACATGAGGGAGAGGTTACAAAGTATACTCTAAAAGCAGTAAGGGAATAAGTTTTCTTTCTGCTCTTTTTTTTTTTGCCAAAAGATAGCAAGGATGGTCTTGAAAAAAGAAATCAAAGCAGAGGATTTATAAAATTTGAGGCGCTTGAAAAATCTAAGTAACTGTCTCAATTAAACTTCCCTTGATCATCAAACTGTAGTAGCAGCAGGGTCAAACAAAACCTAATTATCTGCACTAGTTTAAAATCTCAGACTTCATCTCATCTAAAAAGTATTCAGTACATATCCAATTATATCTTCATAAACAATAGCAGCAGTAGATGGCCTAGGCACAGCATCTGCATAATCATACATAATTTCCAAGGCATGTTTAGACACCTGAGATAGGACAGAAACTGGCAAAATAATACAAGCTGGCAACCTGACAAGATAAACTGCAAGAAGGAAATTCTCTCATAAAATCTAATACCATTCCTTAACAGAACGGATGATATCAAGTGTTCTGCCTTTTTTGGTGACTGAAGGATTGGGGGGGGGGGTTACTGCAGACAGCATTTAACATATCCTCCAAGGATGGCATAATAGGAAGAGAAAGTGTACCATGAAGTAAGTTTACTTGCAGCACATCATCTCCTAAATTTAGAGGTAAAATCTACTTTGTCCCCCCCCCCCATAAAAAAATAATCATGCTATCTGTGACTAGTCCTTGAAAAGGGAAATTCCTCTAATAGAGTTGGACAGAAACTTTCCACTGAAGCACTGCATTGGCCATCAAGGTTGTGGGGGTGGGAGGCATGTCTCTGTCTATGCCACAATGCTCAAGACATTTTCCTCAGGAATCATTTCTGCTTCCAGGATAGAAAGCCTGCAATAAACTCCTGATTAAGATAACAAAACCATCCTTAATAGCAGATAAGGTTTGACCTTTATCATATAAAGGCATTTTTAGTTTCTCTTTTCTAGGATCACCCCCTGGAGGAAAACCAAGAAGGAGGAAGGCATACCATACTGCAGAAGAGGTTTCTTCCCCCCAGCATCTCCACACCTAAAATGGATGGCTCACCCATGCCACATCAGACTGTGGAACAGCCAAACAGGACATGTGTGACCCCCTGGCTCATAATAGCCAACTAAGCTACACGAGAGGGATTAGAGGAAACCAGTAAATGGTCTTAGGAATGAGCAAAGACCACTAGAGTCACCTACCATTGTCTGAGGCATTAACTGAGCTTTTTCCTCATTTCTGAGAAAGAAACCTGACTGCAAGTTAAGCACTGCTGGGAAGAGATGGTTGGAAGTCAAGTTGTCAGACCGTTGTTCATAAGCAGCACGCACACTTCCCATAGGTTCACAGATGCACAGCACGCACACTTCCCATAGGTTCACAGATGCACACAAGATAATGACCACTGGGGCCTTTAAGCCTAGCCATGAATTCCAAATCTTTAACAACTTCTGATACCCTTGGTAGTGTAATCAGAGGCTTGGAACATGAAACCTTTACTAGCAGTCACCTGAGAGATGAACCATGTATATGTTGCCTGGTGTCCACACTACTGACATGATACCCCACCTATCTATCCACACTACTGACATGATACCCCACCTATCTATCCAAGTCACACTTGAAGTGGGTGAGAAAGGAATTTTGCTTCACATGGATAGGAAAGGGGTATTCATTAAAATGCACATCTGTCTCTCTTGCAGGTTCTATTTGTATCACAAACAAGGTTTATACTGTCAGAACAGGCAATTCTGATACTGTGGTCTATCACACTGGGGTCCAAAGATACCTTGTATGACAGGCACATATCTCCCAGAATACAGGGATAGGGCTTTGTGGCATTCTGCTAAGAGCATGGCATTTATTCCCTGTATTCTTTTAGGAACCTCTGGGGACTTCCCAATTGTTAGATGTGCTTGGTTAGGTACATAAAGCAGACAACGTACTCCATAAGTCTACAGACTACAGTGGAACAATGACCTCCTTGGACCTAGATGCCATACCTTTACTTGTAAGTTGAGCAACACAATGATTTCAGATTTCCTCACTACCATACACATGCAATGGTTAACAGTTAGATTATTGTCAAGTCCCTTGACTACTGGCTCAACTCTTAGGGATGTGTTTGTCAATATAGCAGTTACTAGGGATGGCCGACTTCTCTGAAGGATACAGTTATGCATTTTGTGGCATCTAGTTTTAGTCCATACTTGTAACACTAATGATTTGTTTGCATCTGTCCTTCCTGGAGAACATTAATGTCAGCGAGAGACTCAGATTGCTCAATTTGCAGTCATCTGCAAATATGGTCAGCCTGAGGCCCTTGACTTCCAAAAAGTAGATGCCAAAAGGAGAAATCCGAGGACTGATCACCGACGTGCTCTGCTGATAATTGGCCTCTTTGCAGAGGTAGACTCTGCAGTTCTAACCTCCTGGATCCTGTCTGAGCCAGATGGCTTGGTGACATAAGGGTTTATACCCAACCTCTTGAGTTTGGTCAACATTACCCAGATGGAGTATTGTGCCACAGAAGGTAATGTGTGAACTACTTTGCCCACATCCATTGGTTTGGTGACCTTCTCAAAGTCCACCAGGCTCAACAGGCATGTCCTACCCTTGATGAAACCAAACTGGGTTGGGGTCAGTGTCCAAAGGTTCCTATACCATTACTGATCATTTCCAGGATAATTCTTTCCATGGCTTTGCATACAAGACTCATGGGTCTGTCCCTCAAATGGGTGGAGTCTGCTTGTCCTCCCTGCATTCATTTGGGTTTCTGCCAGGTGCTCCAGTTTCCTCCAATGTTACAAATACATGCATCTACAGCATTTCTCCCCAGACCTCCACTGAAAATAAGCTCTATCCTAGTCAGTCTTCCCTGGTAAACGGATATTAAATAAATAAAACATCCATGGTTGTACTGGCAAGTAAAAAACTTTAGAATTATGTGGAGCTTTTAATAAGGAGTTTTTCAATCATGGGAATAGCAGAAAAACACTGAGGACCTCAACTCTATGCTCTCACCAGAAAATGTTGATAACTGTCTTAAAAGCTTGGGGCTTGAATATTCCCTCAAGACATAAAAAAAATGAATAAATAAAAAAATAACCCAGACCTCCACAGTAACATTCTCAAAACCCAGAGCTTAAGCGGTCTTCCAGACAAAAAAATAGTTATACACTCACCATAATGTTCCATCTGTGTTATCTTCATTTATCCTTGACAGATGGCTTCAGTTCCAATATCAGAACCCGCTCGGCTGTTACTACAGCTTACACCTACCAAAAACTTCCAATATCAGAACCAACTCGGCTGTTACTACAGCTTACACCTACCAAAAACTATAGAGTTTCACCTCTACCCAGAATTCCTGTTCGAGTTTGCAGAAAGTATAGAAACATATGACCATATATGCATATAGAAAGTAAACCAGATGGAAGCCTCATCTACGGTGCTTGAATAATAATAATTCAAGGATATATAATCCACTCTACCAAAAAATCTTTAAAGGTCGGGGGGGTCAAGGATAAATGAAGGCAGACAATAGATGGAACATTATAGTGAGTACATAACTTTGTCAATCTTCATTTTGTCCTTGACAGACAGGACAGAATCTCCAGCCAAAACCTTGGGTGGACTATTCCTAAGCACCATCAAGCCAAAGGATGAGCTTCCCCTAGAGCCCAAAGTCCAGTTTCTAATGAGTAATAAAGTTATGGGAAGAAGCCCAAGTAGCTACTGCACACATCATCCATTGAAGCTGAAGTGGCTATGGACCTTGTAGAATGTGCTTTGAGGGGCTTAGGCAAGGTTAATTTTTTCTTTTTTGGTCATAATGAATGAAATGCAGTTTTTTCCAACCACTTAGAGAGTGGTCATGCTGACTTGCTTTACCCAACTTTGTACTGGAAAAAGAAAAAAAAAATAGTTGACTTTACTGTCTTGTGTGTTTAGTTCTGTGAAGGTAGAAACATAACTGTCTATGTACATACATACAAATGTTTCAAGCACGGGCATTAAAGCCCTTCTACCTTGCCAATATGCCAAAACACTTGTTCCCGTAATAAATGTCCAGGCTGTTCTTAAAAATATCTAAATTAGTACTTGCTTTAATGTAATTTGGTAGTCTGTTCCAAGCATCAGCTACTCTGTCAGAGAACCAATTAATACACTTCTCATTCCTACAGAAATCTTCTACATAGGTTGACGATTCTCTAGTACTTTTTGATAACCACAAACATTCCCAGAGGTGGTTGTCCCTAAATGCCTTGTATACCTGAATAAGATCTCCTCTTAAATATCTGTAAGAGACACTGTACAAGTTCAGATATTTTAGTCTTTCATAATAACTTAGATTTTCACATCCATGGATGCCCTTAGTATATTTCCGCTGTACTCTTTCCAGTTTATTCATGCTCGTTTTCGTATAGGGTTTCCATAGTCAAGTTTGGGTGTAATGCAACTAATGACAATGACTTAATTATGTTTGATTTCCTAGACTTTATAAATCTTTTTATACAACCTATAGTTCTAGAACTATCATTAGCCAATTGATACAATTAGAAAAACTCTTAGCTGAATCTACCCATATACCCAGGCCATAAGGCATATTCTCCTTTGTTGGAATGATTTGGGAAGAAAACCGGAAAATTAATCTGATTAATGTCAGCCTCTGATACTACCTTGGGTAGAAAAAAGGAGTTTGGTCATAAAGAGGCCCTATCCTTACAGAAATTCAGATAAGGAGGCTCAGATGATAAAGCCTGGATATCTGAAATTCTCCTGGTGGAAGTAATGGCTACCAAAAACACTGTCTTCCAAGATAAAAACTTCATATCACCATTCCACAGAGGGTTCAAAAGGGGAATGTATTACACCCTGTAGTACCAAGTTCAGGTCCCAAGGAGGAGTAGGATCTTGAACAGGGGTTTAACAAAAAGTGCGCCTCTTCGGGACAAAGTCGATGAGATGCTAAAGAATGTTCTTCTAAACCGCCGTGAACATTAGTGATTACAGCCAATTATAATCTCATGGTGGAAGGTGAAGCTCCAGCATTGAACAGATGGGCTAAAAAATCTAAACAGTCTATGGAAGCAGAAAAGGGATCAATTTGCTTTTCATAGGCCCAAATGGTACATCTGTTCCACTTACTGAAGAATAGTTTTCAAGTGGAAGGTTTATGAGCCAACAAGAGGATGTGGCATACTAGAGAGAAAATATTAGGATGCCTGGCAACCAAGAAATTGAAGGAACCACGCAACCAGCTTGAGATTTAAAATGTCTGGGTGAACAAGACCATCTGGATGGGACAGAGGTTCTGGTACTGGGTCCAGAATCCAAGGTTGTCGAATCAGATAAGGCCAAAGAAAAGGGAACCAAATCTGTCAAGGCTAAAAGGGTGCAATGAGAATTACTGTGCTTTTCGTGCTTTCTGTAAAAATTTTGCAATTAATGGTATTGGGGGAAAGGCATACACGAGACTGGGCAGGGAGCAATTGTGGAGGACAGCATCTCTAGGTGACTTCCCCAGAGGGGGAATCCAGGCACAGTAATTGCTGTACTTGTTTATGGGAGACTATCAGGTCACAGTAAGGCTGACCCCCAATAACAGATTCCACCACTTCTAGATCGAGACACTCACGAAGCTGAAGGATGCATCTGCTCAGCTTGTCTGCAATCACACTGGAACTCCCCACAATGTGCATTACTATTAGAAAGTATCTGGAAGATGCCACCCACTGCCACAATCTTGAGGGCTTCTCGACAAACTGGGATAAGACTTGGTTCCTCCTTGCTTGTTGATGTAACAAACCAGACATATTGTCTGTTTGAATTGCAATAGTCCCCTCAGGAAAAGCGGATGAAAGGCATACAATGCAAGAAGTACTGTTCTTATCTCCAAGGCACTGATGTGCAAAGGTTATGAGCCAGTCGCCAATTATGGAAACGCTCTGAATCCTTGCAGTCTCAAGTGAGCTGCTACTACTGCTGTGCATTTGAACACCCTCAGGGCTGTGTTGAGACACAAATGCAGTACTCTAAATTGGTTAGGACTGGCTCCCAAACAAAGTGGAGAACTTTCCCATCTTTATATGGTTAATACACATCCTGAAGGTCTACTGACCAAATCCAATCATATTTCTTCAGAAAGGGAAAAGATGGCACTAAAAATCTTGATTGGATGGGAAATGGGAAATTCACCCCAGGGATCACCTCTGTGGCTCTGCTCGACAGTGGCACAGGAAAATAATTTTCTTGGGTGGCAAAAGCCAGGGTACCTTTTCGGCTGGGCTTGTATAGGCCCCAGGGCCGACAGCCTAGTACCTACCTATGAACTACACCATGACTATCTGAAACTTTGAAGGACAGATCTGTTCAGTACACTGAGATTGGGTCTCCAGTCTCCTGTTTCTTTTGGCACCAAAAAGGATCTTGAGTAGGCTACAGATCTTTTTTGGTCTTGCGGGGACTTCTTGGCGGACTTGTCCAGCAGGTTTTGAATTTCTTGCACTGCTGAATCCCTCTGACTGGGTGGAACAGCAGAGATTTTCTTGTGTGGAGGATGATGAGAAAAGGGAATGATATAGCCTCTGGATATGATCTGTTGCATCCAGGAATCTGATGTCATGTTTAGCCAGGCATTTAGGTGCAAAGATAACTGCCTCCGGAGAAAGACAATGAGGGCAGCATCTTCCATTTTGGTTCCCCCCTCTGCCCCCGGTGGGACTCTCTCCACATGCGTCTGGGAAAGGTCCTTGGAATTTCTTGAACCACAAGCCAAAAGCCTGCAGGCAAACAGATTCCTTACAGGAAGGGTTTTAGGACTTTCAAAATTTTCAGAATGTAGGAGGTGACCATAGGGACCCTTTCCCCTTGTCAAAATCTGTGTCCTCTGTGATGGATTCCTAGGGGAATCTGAGTGCTTCCTCTTGCACTTCTTTTTCTGAGGGACTTCCTTTGGGGGATAATCGGAAGGAATACCTGATAAAATACTTTCCTCCCTGAAGATAAACAGTTATGGGCCAAGGGGTTAGCTGTAGATGCTGTGGTCATAGCAGCTGCCACTAAAAAAGAACTTATTCTGATACTTATTCATAAAATCATCTAAGGCTAGCTTCGAAAGAAAAACTGCACAAGACGCTAAAGATAAATCACAAGGCTTTCTTTAGTTATGTCAGAAACCTGGGTGGAAACTCCCAGATATGCTCTGAGTTAGTGCAAAATGACAAAAAAATACACTGAACCCGCAGACATTGCCAACATCCTGGCAGACACGTTCAGTGCAAATTTCTCCCCCCCAAATGAGCAAATTACTATCCCAACAGAGTGGCCTCCCTGACATCACAGATGCACAGGTGAGCGCTGCCCTCTCCAAAGCAAAAAACACAGCATCAATGGGACCGGATGGTGTCCCGGGCTGCGTTTTACATGAGCTCCAAGAAGAAATTAACCCTCACTTAAAATCACTGTTCAGTCTCAGCCTTACAACAGGATATGTACCCAAAGAATGGCGTACAGCAACAGTGGTCCCACTCCATAAAGGTGGTGCCACAACGGACCCCGGAAACTATCGCCCTATAAGCCTAACTAGCCTGGTCTGCAAAGCTACGGAGCGTATCATCATGGAACTCAAAGACATTGGGAACCTCCAAACACTGGATCCTACCTAATTCGGCTTTAAGGGCAGATCTTGCCTCTTGAACCTGGTCAATTTCTTTGAAACAGTCACCAAGGCCATAGACGAAGGGAAGGTAGTCCACACAGCCTACCTTGGCCTTGCAAAAGCCTTTGACACAATACCCCACTCGGGCATCATAAATAAGCTCACCAGCTTAAATATCAACCCCTATGGCACAAGATGGGTTGCAAACTGGCTTAGGGATAGAACCCACATGGTCAGAATTGCAGGTGCCATGTCAGACTCTAAACCAGTTACAAGTGGCGTCCCACAAGGCTCAGTCCTGGGACCTCTCATTCGGTATATATTTCTCTGAGGTACAGGCTAACACAAGAGGACTATGGCTGACAAAGTTTGCAGATAACTGCAAACTGGGGGCCGTTATTGACTCGCCGGCTGACAAGCATCCTCCAAAAAGGTCTCACAGAGACGGATAACTGGTGCCAGAGCCATGGCCTAAAGCTAAATGCCAAAAAGTGCATAGTCATCCCCTTTGGGAAAAACAAAGTGCCCACAAATTACCACATAGGTGGTAATCCATTAAATACGGAAGTAGTAATTAGGGATTTGGGGACCCAAGTAGATTGCAATCTCTCCTTTGACAATCACATTGCCAAAGTGGTTAGAAAGACATTCTATATAGCCCACCTTATCACGAAGGGGTTCACATCTAGATCAAGGAGAGGTCATTGTGCCCCTCTACTCATCAGGCCCCTAATTGAATACAATGCCCCATTTGGGATGTACCTTACCAGACACCTGCTACAACTAGAAAGACCCCAAAAGTACCTCACCAAGAGGATCAAGGGACTCAGATGCCCTACGCAGTTAGGCTAAAGAAACTCCAGCTCTACTCAGTTGCTTACCGCCTACTCAGAGGCGATCTGTACCTGACGTATAAAGCCATGTCCAACCCAGAATTAATGGACCTGCTCCACCTCAAGAAATCCAAATCCATCAGAACTACATGCTCCAGTAACCAAGTCAATACAGCAACAAAACCTAGTAACTCCAAAGTATCCACCAGCACAGGAACCGGAGACCGCCACAAATAACAGCAACTCTTCAAAGCAAAAGTTTAATGAATAAAATATACAACCAAGCACTTTCGCCCAGTACTCTACCAGGCTTTTTCAAGGATCAAAAAAATACGTTTATACATCATCCCTTTAAATAGTAATGTTCCATATCAGCTGAACAACAAGTAATTCATCAATTAATTAGTTAATATAACCTCATACATTCCATATAAAATTAATGCTTCCCTGTCTTTCATGCTTTTCACGTATAATAAAAATTATGTGTATGTGTGTATAGCAAACAGAATACATAAAGACAAACAACATCCCTAACATTAAAAACTATAACCCAAACATCCCCTAGTAAACTTTTGAGATTTTCTCTTTAAAATCTAAACAAATAAACCATGACACCCCCTCCTAAATATATTAGAGTCTAGCCATTCTTAATTTTAACACTGGGGTAATATTGATATTGTCATTCAGTCCTGGAAACCTAGTAGCATTGAGTTTCAACTGCCAATAAAGTTCACGGTATTCAAGCAATGTTTCCCAACTCCCCCCTCTTACTTCAGGTAGAACCTGCTCTAATACCATGAACCTTAATGCCATTTATTTGCATGTCTGGGAGTGCTTAAAAAAAGCATTTGTTTCCTTCTTCTTCGAGAGGTCATAAAGATGCTCGTATACCCTTCTTCTTAGGGGTGTCTCTGTTTTGCCAACATAAAAGCATAAACAGAATATACAGACCCCTAAGTATACTACTCCCTTCGATGCACAATTATAGTAATTGTCAGATCTTATTTCCTATGGGGAAGATAAAAAATGCCCTGATTTAACATAGCAGAACATTGGTTACAGTGATTACATTTAAATGTCCCCTTTTTCTTATTATTCATGTTAGCATGCTCCTTTCTTTCAAACCATTCTTTTAAATTGACCCCTCTCCTTCTTATAAAGTGAGGTTTCTCAACAAAAAATTTAGTTCTTCATTCACTCCTAGAATCGGCCAATATTTAATAATAATAGATTCCAGCTCCTGTGCCTTATTGGAAAATGTGTACATGAAATTATTCTTGTTCCCAACCTCGGAACTCATCCTTTGTGACTCCACTTGCCTCAATGCTCTGCCTAACCCTAATAAAGGTGGGTATTTTGTTTCTCTTATTTCTCACTTCATGAATTATATTATCTATCAAATGTTCAGGATACCCCTTTTCCAAAAATAAATCCTTAAGAATTAGTGTTTATTGAAAATTTCCAATACATTAGACATCCTTGAAGCTCTAATTACTTGCCCCTTAATTCCCTTTTTTTGATAAAAAGGGTGCCCACTCTCAAAGTGTAAGTAGGCATTGGAAAAAGTGGGTTTCCTGTAAATTTGCGATTGAAAGCAAGAATTAATATAATCTTTCATTAATTTAATATCCAGATAGTGTAATTCATTCAAATTCATCTCATGAGTAAAACTCAAAAAACCTGTACTTGAATTAATAAACTGTATACACTTTTTTAATTCCTCCTCTGTACCAGACCATAATAGACATATATCATCCGGGTATCTTTTATAAAATTTTATCTTTCCCTTCCAGGAACTATTCAGTATGTATTTTTGCTCCCAGTAATACAACATCAAATTCGCATAAACCGTGGCACAAGGGGTTCCCATCACCACCCCTTTTCTTTGCCTGTAGAATTCACCTTTAAACAACATAAAATTGTTTTCCAGTATAATTTCCATGAATTCCATCATTAGATTAATATTCCTATTATTCAAACCTGTCTCTCTAGTTAAAACCTCACCAAACCATTCCAAACCTATTTGGTGTGGTATACTGGGAAATAATTCTATTATGTCCACCGTTACCATCCATAACTGGGTGTTAAACCATTCCAGTTTAATATCCCTTAAGAATTCCCAAGAGTCCTTGCATATACTATCAATTGTGGACATAAAAACTTTCAGTTTTTCATCAATAAACTTCGCCAGTGGTTCAGTTATACTTCCTGACCCTGCCTGGTAGAGTACCGGGCGAAAGCGCTTGGTTGTATATTTTATTCATTAAACTTTTGCTTTGAAGAGTTGCTGTTATTTGTGGCGGTCTCCGGGTCCTGTGCTGGTGGATACTTTGGAGTTACTTGGTTTTGTTGCTGTATTGACTTGGTTCGTAGCTTATATCCATGGCGGAAGGAATGGGGCAGGCTAGTGAGCTCAGCACACCGGAAATACTGAAGGACAGTAGTGACGAGAGGCCGGTTACTCGGGCTGAGTTCAATCAGTTGTTGGTGCTGTTATCACAGTTAACTAACACTATTCAAACAAAGGACAAAATTGTGGAGGTGGATATACCTTGTAACCAGCTGCAGCTAACGGAGATATCAAAGAAGCATAATGCACCCGCTTGTTCGGTAATAGCGACCAGTGGGGTTGCTGAGCCCTCCGGTAGCAGTAATCACAACAACACCCTTATTACAGGGGCAGGGAAGCATGGTTGCACTCTAGGAAGCATTCATAATGAACATCAGAAGTTTTTAACTTTGACAGTTGGGCTGGTCAATGTTTTCATTTCCAGCAAGGTACTGTAATTAATGCCACGCATGACAATGTTGAAGGTACCTTTGGTACTTTCCAAGATAAACTTTATAATTTAAAAAGCAAACAACTTGAAATTGATTATCTAAGAGAATGTGTACGAGTGAAGTGCATCCCGAAAGGGTTGCATTTATACAAATTCCCGAACAATATCCAACCGGGAACAGTGTTATATGAGAAATTGTGTACAGTCTTTGATAATGCAGGTTTGGAAATGTTGAATTTAATGATTCTTGATTACGAAAGTAAAACGGAAATGTTGTTAAAAGATTTGAACATATTGAATGAAAAAATGACTGATGATGATAATTTTATAGGTATAAAAAGAGATTATGAAAGAATGTTTGTGGAAGTTGATCAATTTTGTGAAAAAATTTTAAATTGGAAAATCAGGAAACTGGATAGAGACTTGTTGGAATATAGGGAGGGAAAGGCCTACCCGAACCCCATTAGGGGAGGGAAAGGGCAGGTTGTTGCTCAGAAGGGTGGCATGGATGAGGAAGAGGGAAGTAATCCTAATGTAATTGATTATAACAATACAATAGACCCACCCAGACGAAGTGAAAGACTAGCGGATAGAAATAGGAAACATCCAGCCCAGGATTTTCAATATCCCCCCGGCAGACGGGGGAAGGGGTTCAATTACCAGCAGAGAGGATGGAACGAATCATTCAACCAAACATAGAATTAGAACTAACCAAACTGGACGCAGATTTGCACTTTAAAAAGCAAATAGTTTACAGGGAAAATAATTTCTCTATTTTTAAATTACACTGAAATGATTCCCACGCCCACATATTTTAGTTTATTTGAGAAAGGGCTTCATTATGTTCCTCTCAAAACAATTAACATCACTGAATCATTAGTGGATTTGAAGATGTTTTTAAGACAAATGAATCTAAAGTTATTTTTTAAAGGGAAAACGAAACCTGACTGTAGTTTAAGTAGAACAAGCATTTTTAACCCGCCGAACCACCCTATTCTGAATATATTTGGGGAATTAGTGAAGAAGGACTTGAGGCACATGACACCAAACTTACAAAGTTCTCAGTTTAGTAATTTAGAACACAAAGAATGGGATTTGATGCAAAGGTTGAAAAAAGAACATTGTAGAATTATGAAACCAGACAAGGGGGGTGGGGTAGTATTGATGTATGAGGTGGTCTATGACGCCCATATTTATGAAATGTTGCAAGAGGAAGATCAATATGAAATATCATCTATAAATGAAATCAACATAGCCCACTCTAAAATTAAGTATTTGTTACATGACCATCTGTTACAAGGTGTCATTAACGAAAGTCTTTACAATTTTTTATATGTGGACAGACCCAGGATCCCAGTTATTTTTGGGATTCCAAAAACGCATAAAGGGCTAGAGGAATTGAAGTTTAGACCAATCGTGGCAGGGTCAGGAAGTATAACTGAACCACTGGCGAAGGTTATTGATGAAAAACTTAAAGTTTTTATGTCCACAATTGATAGTATATGCAAGGACTCTTGGGAATTCTTAAGGGATATTGTACAGGAATGGTTTAACACCCAGTTATGGATGGTAACGGTGGACATAATAGAATTATTTCCCAGTATACCACACCAAATAGGTTTGGAATGGTTTGGTGAGGTTTTAACTAGAGAGACAGGTTTGAATAGGAATATTAATCTAATGATGGAATTCATGGAAATTATACTGGAAAACAATTTTATGTTGTTTAAAGGTGAATTCTACAGGCAAAGAAAAGGGGTGGCGATGGGAACCCCTTGTGCCACTGTTTATGCAAATTTGGTGTTGTATTACTGGGAGCAAAAATACATACTGAATAGTTCCTGGAAGGGAAAGATAAAATTTTATAAAAGATACCTAGATGATATCCATCTATTATGGTCTGGTACAGAGGAGGAATTAGAAAAGTTTATACAGTTTATTAATTCAAGTACAGGTTTTTTGAGTTTTACTCATGAGATGATGAATTACACTATCTGGATATTAAATTAATGAA
>NC_056737.1:1083814081-1083876581 GCF_019279795.1 Protopterus annectens | reverse complement strand
CAATCTACATGTCAGACAGTATGACTCTCCTGGCATATGAACTACCTTTAGAAATCCCTACATCTGCAAGTCCCATTCCCACATTTACAAGGGTTACCTGCAAGTGATGTGACCCCACTTGATTGCTGACTTACAACAGCTATGTTGGTCTGATTATATGAAAATTATTCTCACGTGTATCCACAAATAGGAGGTTGGAGTGAGACGATTAGCTTTGGTTCCACTTAAGGCCAAAGACCACGTGTCGATTTTCTACTGCAGTTCTCCCCCTCCAAAGCCAGAAAAAGGCATGCAGTATTTATAGTTTAAGACCTTACAAAACTGCTGGCCGCCATGCATGCTTATTTACAAGACTTAGAAATTCCATTGGGTCCAAGTCTTGATATCAATACCTGGTGGCAAATCCAAGACCTAAACACCAAATAAATGTACAACTGTAGCCTTCATCAAGCATGACATTCCTTGCAACCAATGCAATGCACCCTTAAAAACTGATCCAGTAGTAAGGCACGTGGGAATCCATGTGGACAATGAATTGTCATTCAATTACCACTTATTCACCATTTTAAGGAAGTTTTTTTCATTACACAGCTCATTAGTAAGGGTATGGCACCTGCAACACTGATCAGAAACTGCAGACTTGCAGTTTCGCTGTCAAGAGCGAATGTAGGTGGAAAGCATAACCGTGTAGAAATTGAGCCAAAAAATTAGTGTGTATGCGAAAAAAAACCTGACCATAAAGCTTTTTAAAGCTATGAAAAAGAATGAGAAGTTATGTACCTACCATAACGTTCCATGTTAGTTGTCTTCTCTCGCCTTCTTTCTTGCTGGATGGGTTCGGAGCCGATCCTCAGCTCCGACTCTGCCACTTACTAAAGCTAGAGAGCTTATTTTTACCGGCTCGAGGCAACCCTATACCCCATGATGCTAGGCGATAACTCCCCAGATCTCGTTTGGAAGCTGAAAAACCTAGCATAGGCCAATAAAACAAAATCCTCCAACTGGAAGGAGGAGGAAGAGGGATAAAAACCCCCAAAGATAATTATCTACACTATATATATCCTAGGACACCTACATGGTGAACAAGGGAATAAAAGGACCCTTCAAGAAGGGAAGATCTTCTCTGTCTGTCCAGGCTAGGGGGGGTGGTGGGTGGGATGCAAGAAAGAAGGCGAGAAGACAACTAACATGGAACGTTATGGTAGGTACATAACTTCTCAAACTACTTAAGTTGCCAATCTCGCCTTCATTCTTGCTGGATGGGACCGCGTCCCTAGCACCTTCATCTTGAGTGGCTCATTGGGAACAGACTCTTAAGAATGGTGGAACCAAATGTTGCTCTGTCCCTGGAGGCCATGTCCAATTTGTAATGTGAAACAAAGGTATGAGGAGAGGCCCATGTGGCTGCCGCACAGATAGTGTCTATTGGTAGTCTAGCTTGAAAAGCTGTAGATGTAGCTAGTGCTCTAGTTGAATGGGCTTTTGGCTTAGAAGTTAATTCCCTGCCTCTGAGTTGATAAATAGATGTAATCACAGAAGACAGCCACCTAGATAGGGTTACCTTGGAAACAGGAAGGCCTTTCTTATTTTCTGCATACGATAAAAACAGTTGATCAGACTTCCTTATTTGTTTGGTTCTATCCAAATAGTATCGGAGCTGGCGGTGAACATCTAGATAATGTAGCTTTTGCTCCGCTCTATTAGTATAGTTTGGGAAAAAAAATGGGAGATCATCTGATTGATTTAAATTAGTCTGCGAAGCCACCTTTGGTAAGAAGGATGGATTAGTCCTTAGAGAAACTCTGTCTTTATGTGGAAGATTAAGTAGGGAGGACGAATGCAGAGGGCGTGAAGCTCTGATACTCTCCTAGCAGAAGTAATGGCGACTAGGAAGTGTGTCTTCCAGGAAAGAAATTTCAGGGGGGGAGAATCAAGGATGTTAAGACTAAATTAAGATCCCACTGAGGTGGAGGGTCTTTGATCGGAGGCTTAAGTAAATATACACCTTTAAGGAAGGCTTTGCAAAGCTTATTGGACATGATGTTGTGGTCCGATAAGCCTGTATGAAAATTTGATATGGCTGCCAACTGAACCTTTACTGTAGAGGCAGAAGACCCCGAATGAAATATTGGGGTAGTAAAGGGATCTATATTCCTTGCCTTTGCCCAGAAGGAGAAATGTTTCCATTTACTAGTGTAAATCCTTCTGGTGGAAGATTTAAGGGAAGCTACTAGGATATCCCGGACGGGATTAGAAATCATAGGAAGCCTGGCTAAGGACGGAAGTGGAGCAACCAAGCAGTGAGGTTGAGAGAATGTAGGGATTGGTGCAGCTGCCCCGACTGATGGGTCAACAGATCTGGAGCTGGGTCCAGATGCCAAGGCTGTACCAAAAGATAATGTAGGAACAGAAACCATATCTGTCGAGGCCAATAAGGGGCAATGAGAATCAACTCGGCTCTCAAGGCGGTTGCTTTCTGAATTACTTGTGGGATTAGAGGAAAGGGTGAAAAGGCATAGAGAAGTCCCCGAGGCCAATCTTGGACTAGAGTGTCTCTGAGGGGATGGCCTGGAAGGGGGAAGAGGGGGAAGAAGTTGGGGCATTTGCTGTTTTGGGGTGTAGCAAAAAGATCGCAAGGAAGGCCCCACTTCTGAAAAATCTCTTCCGCTACTGATTGTTTGACAGACCACTCCTGTGGCAGGAGTATAGCTCTGCTAAACCTGTCCGCTATGATGTTGGACTTCCCGGGGATATGCGTTGCTATCAGAAACCACTGAGAGGAGATCGCCCATTGCCAAAGTCCGAGTGCCTCTCGACACAGGGGATAGGACTTGGTTCCGCCTTGCTTGTTGATATACCACACTACGGACATATTGTCCTTTTGAATTGCAATAGTTCCTAAGGGAAGAGAGTCGTGGAGGGCTTGCAACATTAAAAGCACTGCTCTCATCTCTAGGACATTTATGTGCAGGTGGCGCTTGGAAGGTTGCCAAGTGCCATGGACCATCCTGCCCTGAAAATACCCCCCCCGATCAGGGAGGCATCCGATGTCACCGTGACGACTGGGGGAGGAGGAACAAAGGGTCTGCCCTGATGGACTTGAGGGGACAATATCCACCAGGACAGATGACTTTTGCAAGTTTGAGTTATCATAATCTTGTGGTGCATGGGGAGTTGCTGAAAAGACCAATGGGCGAAAAGCATCCACTGTAGAAGACGCATGTAAAAACGTGCAAGGGGAAGAAGTGTTATGGCGGCCGTCATAAGACCCAATACTTTCAGGACATACCTGGCCTGAATTTTGTCGCTCTGAAGAACATGGACATGGTTTTGAATATCTAAGACCCTTTGATCTGTTAACTTTGCTGAAAGTTGTACGGTGTTCAAGTTGGCGCCTATAAAGGTAATAGACTGACAAGGCGACAAGGCAGACTTTTCGAAATTTATAGAGATTCCTAGCCCTCTGCAAATGTGAACGGTGTAAGCTCTGGCTTGGAGAAGTTGATGCCTGGTGGTGGCAGTGAGGAGCCAGTCATCTAGATATGGAAACACCTGGAATCCTTGCCGTCTCAGGTGAGCCGTAACCGCTGCCATACATTTGGTGAACACTCTGGGGGCTGTAGTGAGACCAAAGGGCAGGGCTCTGAATTGGTAGTGACTGGCCCCCAGCCGAAAGCGGAGAAACCTTCTGAAGTGCCTGTGAATTTTGATGTGATAGTACGCATCCTGAAGGTCCACGGAGCACATCCAATTGTCCTTGCCCAGAAAGGGCAGAATGGACTGTAGCGTGACCATCCAGAATCTTGTTCTCTTTACAAACTTGTTTAGTTTGCTGAGATCTAATATTGGTCTCCAGTCCCCTGTCTTTTTCGGTACCAAAAAGAACCTTGAGTAGATTCCGGATCCTAGTTGGTCTGCTGGGACTGGCTGGATGGCTCTTTTTATAGGTTCATAGGTTCATACTAGGCTATCTGCCCAAGGGCATTTATAAGCCTAGCCCATAGTTATGTGGCTTTCGCCACCCCTTTAGTTTGACAACTAAACAAGAAACCTGGGGGCCAGTCACTACCAATTCAGAGCCCTGCCCTTTGGTCTCACTACAGCCCCCAGAGTGTTCACCACTTTTGCTAGCAGTTTTGATATTTCTGATGCTGCTAGTTCCCTCAGACCGGGTGGAACATCTGGAAGGGTTCCTTTTTGCTGAATTGGGGTTTGGATAAAGGGAATTTTGTAATCCTCGGATATGATCGACTGTACCCATTTGTCTTGAGTAAGGGAAAGCCAGGCTATACTGGGTACAGCGACAATCTTCCCCCGACTGCCTTCGAAGGTGGACCCCCTCTGCCCCTAGGGCGGCGTCTGTTGTCGTTACCCCCTCTGCCTCTAGGGGTAAACTGACCTCTTGCGTCAGGCGTGACTCCTTGAGATTTGCGGAACCACATTTTCCCACCCTTCTGACCCTTAGGGTATGGTCTTGAAGGGGTGGAGAAACGGACTCCTACGGCAGAAAGAGTCTTGCCATCTTGTTCGCATCTGGTCAAGGTGTCTTTCACTTGAGGTCCGAACAAAGCCGAACCATCAAAAAGGGGAATTTGTGAAGGACGCCTTGAAAGGGTCCGCGAAATTACACAGCCGCATCCAGGCGTGATGCCTTAAGGCCACTCACGTGCCTGCGGCCCTACTCGCTCCATCGGCTGCATATGAAATTAGACACATGGAGGAGTTAATCGAATTCAGGGTTCCAAGCTGTGAGTTTATTTTATCCTGGGACCCAGCAGCTGATGGATCTTGTAAGACTTCTCCCAACTCTTTGAGAATTGAGAATATCTCTCTGAAGGCGGGTGAAGTGACAAGTAATTCAGTGACCGCATGGCAAAGGTCACTGAAGAAAACATCCGCTTACCGTACCTATCCATGGTCCTAGAATCCTTATTAGGAGGATGGATAGGTACTGAAGGATCAGCTAGTTCCTTCTTGGTGGCTGCAGCCACCACCATGGCATCCGCCAGTACACCTTTTGTTAGGAATTGCTTGTCAACTGGTGCTGTGATTAATTTAGACGGCCTCCGAGGGGTGGGTTCCACCAAATCCGGGGCCGACCACGCCTTCCGAGCCACTACTTCCATAAGGGGGTCGAAAGGCGGAGACACCCAGGAGGTGTAGGGTCGAGAACCAAATGCCTCCAGGTACATAGACTCGTCCTCGGAAGGATTAAGGGAAGACCAGTCACCCCCCCCCTGCTTCAGGATTTCTAGGATGTCTGAGAAAAGAGATCCTCAGAGGGGGACTTTGGGGATCCCTCGGACTCATCCAAGTCGGTGTCAGATGTAATGGACTCGGGGGAGTCCATGTCCTCTTACGCAGAGGCTCCGCTGACAGGTCAGGAGAAGCCTCCGAAGAGGAAGATATTCCCAGTGGGGAAACCTGAGGTGTTGGATATCTGGGTCCGGGAGCAAGAGAGAGTGGGAAGAGACATCAGCAGGCACTGTATTGGGAGGAGCTGATTGAGCTGACCATTGACTATGCCCTGGGGCTAGTACGCTCCTCATCACCTTGAAGGCTCCCCTATCAGAAAGGCCAGAGGGCCCCCGCTCCGAAGAGGTAGGAACCCCAGGCCGCACCGACAGGGAAGGCTCCGAGGCCGATGTCGGGGCAGAGCTCACCAGCGCCGACGCTCCGAGAGGGAGAACGGGGTCGGACAATGGTCCGATGCCACTCGCCCCCTCGGAGGAGACGAGAGAGATCAAGTGCCCGGATCCATCCAATGAAGGTATCAAGGAGGAGATCGGAGCGGAAGCCGAAGGGGGAGGTATCGGCTCCAACGCCACAACAGTCACAGCTCCGAACTCTGAGGGAGAGTTGAAGGAGGAAAATTAGGTGGAGTCGTAATAGCTACCGTCTGATGAGACGGGCTAGAGATCATCTGGGCCAATGCCTGAGACTAACAGCCTACTTACCACTCTCTCAAGGTCGTGATCTGAAAGTCTGGACGACCGAGAAGATCGGCTCCGATGGCTCCGCTCCGAGAGCAGGGGAGACCTCGGAGCCGAATAGATGGACTCCAATGAAGGGGATCTTGACCTCTTCTTAGATGGAGCCAACAGAGCCGGAGCCGACAGTGAAAGCATGGGCTCAGAGGTATCGGCACCGAGTGGTGCCGAGACCGGAACCTGTGACTCAAAGGGATCGGCTCCAGCCGGAGATCTAGGCACAGACAAGGAGCCAGCAGCCGAAGGCTTAGTACTTGGAGCAGACGGTTTTGCTGGTTTCGAGGGCCTCCCCAACGCAGACTTAGTCGGGGAGCCCTCGGGCTTTTAACAAGCCCCTCAGTATAAGTTTGTTCCTGCGCTCCTGCAGGACTCTTGGACTGAATGCATGACATACTGAACAAGAGTCCTGCAGGTGCAGGGGTCCCAGGCAGTAAACACAAGAAGTGTGACCGTCTGTCAGAGACATTTTCTGACAGCACGAGTCACACTTCTTAAAGCCTGAGACCTTAGTTTCCTTTGGTTCCTTCGACATAACAGTGTCGAGGGTTCACAAAGGTAAGAGAAAAACACACACACTCTCAAAAAACTATAAATTAACAATAAAAATGTCAATAGGGATACTGACACACCCAAACACTCCACAGCTCCACAGGATCCCTAAGAAAAATTATAAAGTATATATATATATATATATATATATATATATATATATATATATATATATATATATATATATATATATATATATATATATATAATATAGACAGACTTACCAACTTACCAGGAGCCGGTAAAAAAAACGCACCTCGCAAGCGAAAGCGGCAAACGAGATCTGGGAAGTTAATCGCCTAGCATCATGGGATATAGGGTTGCCTCGAGCTGGTAGAATAAGCTCTCGAGCTTTAGTAAGTGGCAGAGTCGGAGCCGAGGATCGGCGCCGAACCCATCCAGCAAGAATGAAGGCGAGATTGACAACTTAACATCTAAAGCTGCTTTTGTTTCATCAGAATCCTGCAACACAGGAAAAACACAATCACTGAAATGTCTTCCTCAACCAAGACACCACACAATATAAACATAATAGAATATATTGAATAAAAACAGCCATTCTGATCGAGATGCTGGCAATACAGTTAAGCTTATAATAATGATTTGTTTGGTTGTAGGGACAAAAGAGCTTAACATGTTACTATTAAAGTAACTGGATACTAAAGATTTATAATTATAAGCTTGAATTCCTGGTCTTTTGGATATGCTGCTTTAACTATTTGCCAGCATCTCGCTCAGAATGACTGTTTTTAATCAGTCTTGATGTCAGCTGTTTTCCGATACGCTACTTTTATTGTTTAACAGATTACTAAAACGTTAAAATTTAACTACCACAAATTCTTAAAAAAGGATATATGAAAAATACAGACAGTATATACTTAAAATTCTCTTGTCTTGCAGCTTTAAGTGCTAACACACTGACAGACACTTTACTATCTGTAGGTTTTACTTAAACAGATTAAAACTCATTTAAAATGACTATCATAAACCTATTCATTCAGAGGTTAACATATTTCTGGTGTCAGAGGTTGTCAAGCGAAGTCACCCCATAATAGGTCCCTGCACAAAGACACAGCTGCAGTTCTAGGAATTTACTCCGTGTCATTACACCACAGAATTCATACTAGAGTGGTTTAAATATTGATAGTACATCTTAAACTTTTTGCACAAGAGAATATTTTGCTTGACTTTTTTTTTGTTCATTTCATAGTTCCAGCTGTACAATATGTGGAAATGATTAAAAGCACAACTTACACATTTTTCAATATGAAAATTGTGTAAGCTGCAGCTGAATGAAGCATCCCATAACACGCACATTCTATAGTGCATACAGTGTGTGTTGACCCTCCATGGCTATTTCTCTTAGTAATAACAGGCTGCTTATATACAAGTAAGCGACTTGCATATCAGCCACTGAGACTTTTCTAAAATGTGGAAAACAAGATTTTCTTTTAAATGGCTTCAGTAAGTTAGTCAAATTAACATTGTTATTATGCAAGACAATTCTCACTTTGCAAATACTTTAATCATTCATACAAGGACTTATGCTTATATGCTGAAATTTGGCCAAAACATTTTAGCCAACATTCAAAAATCTTAGATTTACACTTCTTAAACTGAAGAATTCACACACTTCCAAGAAGTGTACAACTAAAATGAAGAATTCACACAAAACTCACTACTTTTACTTCAGCCTAAGCATTTGCAAACAAACAGTGAGCTACTTCTTATGTATCTGGTCACTACACAAGTTATGTAGCAGCCATTTGTGCCTGGGTCACTGACTGATGCCAAAGTTTTGTATTCAGGTTAGGAAATAACCCGGAGTCATAGTGCTGATGCCCACCAATACGCCTATCCATGTGTGCACGTGTACATCAGAGGCTGTGTGACTAAAGGACGCCACTTACTCCTGCGTTTCCAGGTTTGGTTTTCCACTTGGATGCAATCAGCAAAAAACACTAGCAATGCAAGACCACCAGTGTGCCTCTGCATCATCACTTCATATGTGGGGGTGGCTGTGCAAGGCTATCGCACTCTTGGGCTGTGTGTCCCGCTATGTCTTTCTGCTGCATTAGCTGGCTCACGTTCGCTTGTTCTCCATCCCTGTTGCTGCCATTCACCATAGGTGCTCACTACAATGTAAAATTTCAGGTGTCTTGTCCATCATCATCATCTATATGGCAGTTCAATGTCTTATGCAGTGAATTCCTCAGTTGCTCATCTTGCTGTAGTCGCCCACAATAAGACAACCTTTCTTTTGATTGTACTAACATTCATAACACAGAGATTATGTTACTTAGAGAACTGAGCCTGATGGTTTCTGAAACACTACAATACTGCTCTATAATAATCACATCCGAGCACTTCTACGACGATCATCTATGCCCATTTCCAGAGATAATGAGGTATATGATTACTCTGCACAGAACCTGTGAAGGTCATAGTGCCACAACTCAAATGATGTCTAAATGTGTTGACCCTAGCATGGCAGATTTAGGTGCTAGTTTTAGCAGGATTGCTGCTGTGTGAAAAATTTAGTTTTTTTCCCCAATTCCCCTACAAGGATGACCAGGAGCTCCTGCTGGCCAATTAAGAGGGCCCATCGTGTAAGGTGGATGCCTGGCACCAGCTTGTTAAAGACGAGTGATGCCACTATCACTGTTCACTCTGGTCAGCAGAGGGATGCCCAACTTTTACTGCAAGTACTGTACATGTATTAATTTTTCCTGCTATTGCGTTTGTTGCCTTGTTTTCACAGGTTTACTGTGTACTTAAATTCATTCTACTTGATTTAATGCTCCTTGGCTACTGCAATACAAATAAGCAAGCCTGCCTCTGGAGGGCTGAAAGTATCTGTAACCTGCCTGCGAGAACCAATGCACATAACTACACTTCTACAATTAACATACATGTGTACTAACATAGCATTTTTTTCTTATCGTTCAGGTCCAGCTGTGGTGAAGGATAAGGAGAGGCAGTAGTCACTTGTGTCAGATCTGCATCAACTATCTGGTTTTGGGTCACAGACCGCCTCCTAGCCCACCTTACATCAGGTGAATGTAGGTCACACTACTGAAGTGACTGGTTGGCTTGCTTGTGGCATCCACTGCCACCTCGGTGGAAATGAAGCTCCTGTTCTGACAATGGCCTTGTGAGGTACCCCCTGGTCAAACCGCATCAGATGCAAAGGCTGGTTGCATCTCAAGATTTCCAAGCAGTTGATTCTTGTACTGGTACTGCGCAGCTCCTCCTGAATTACATTTCAGAGTCACATAACCAGCTGACCCCAACCACTGGACCACGAGAAGCAGAGCATGGCCACATTATCAGCCACTAAGATAACACATCACTGAAGGCTCTCCTCTGGGCCACTTAAACATACCCACTGTATCCTGCCCGGTTAGCCATTCTAATGTTTCCCAGCTGCATGTGTCATTCCCCATACTGCTTGTAGTCCAAACATCCATCACTGTGTGGCCTCCCTCTGTAGATCTCTGTTGATTCCCTCATCTCCACCTTGTGTGATCATACCTCTCTCATCTGTCCCCACCACCTTTTCTACCCTATCAACCCTTTCTCCTACACAAACCTTCAAATAGGTGTGCCCTACACCAGTTGGTCAACAGGTGTACATCAACAGGTGAGAGAATATTCCATTCCCCCGGGGACTGTGCAATCTCAAGAATTAGAATATATAATTAGCTGGGAATGTGGAGGGGGTGCACAGGTACACCCCCCCCCAAAAAAAAAAATAAACACTTTTGCTTTAGTTTGCTCCAGGGTAGTCCCCAGAGCATGCACAGAACTTGTTAATTTGATATTTTTTTTGTTAATCTTATGGCTGTTGCATTGTGTCCATTCATTTGGGTTATCTACATTTCTCTATAAATACATTATATAGTTATTATACATCTCTCTCACTCTCATATTTTAGATATATATATATATATATATATATATATATATATATATATATATATATATATATATATATATATATATATATATATATATATATATATATATAATCATACATACATACACAATATAAAAACTATACATCTCCTCTAGCATCTACATATCTACAGAGGCTATCTGCCAGAGGGCATTTATAAGCCTAGCCATAGTGTGACGGCTTGCACCATCCCATTTACTGATCATCTGTCTTTGATGTATGTGATGTGTTTTAGGCACAGTGTGAATTTTCTGTTACCCATCCACTCGTCAAGGTTTCTCTTGAGTGTTAGTGAGGGGCTCTGCCTAACAGAGTTTGGAATTTTGTTCTAAGGCATGGCACAATGAAGTCTCTGTGACACATCTACATCTCCAGCAAAGGTGTTCTATATGTGTGGCTCAGAGCACGTGGCTCACAGCGACTTGGATTTCTTTAGGTGGAGCATGTCCATCAATTCAGAGTTAGACATGGCTTCACGGATGTAAGTCAGGCAGACATCACCTTTCATGTAATATAAAAGCCACTGAGTTTGGGAAGAGCTTTTTCAGTCTGGCTGCGCAAGACATGTGTTTGAGGCCAGTAATCCTCGGTGAGGTCACTTTTGTGGACTTCCCAGCTGCTGGAAGTGTCTTGTGAGGTGCATCCCAAATGGGGCATTGTACTCTATGACGGGTCTAATAAAAGGACTAGTAGGGGGCACTATAACCTCTATTTCTAGATGCAAACCCTTTAGTAATTAGATGGGCCACATTCTAACTACTTTGGCAATATGATTGTCAAAGGAGAGATTACCATCTAGCTGGGTCCCCAAATCGCTTATTACCTCTTCTGTATTAAGGGGGCTGCCACCTATGTGGTAATTCATGGGTGTTTTGTTTTTCCCCAAACGGGATGACTGCATTTTTTGGCATTTAGCTTGAGGCCATGACGGACACCAGGTGTCCCATCTCAGCAAGGCCCTTTTGGAGGATGTCCGTGTCAACCAGAGTCAATTATTGCTCCCAGTTTGCAGTCATCTGCGAACTTGATTAGCCATAGTCCTTCTGTGCTTCTGAGAAGTATATGCTGAACAGTAGGGGTCCCAGGACCGGGCCACACCACTTGTGACTGGTTTAGAGTCGGACCTGGAGACCACTATTCTTACTGTGCGAGTTCTGTCTAAGTCAGTTGGCAACCCATCTCATGACATAGGAGTTTATGTTCAGGCTGGTGAGTTTTTCTGTAATACCCAAGTGGGGAATGGTGTTGAAAGCTTTGGATAGGTCAAGGTAGGCTGTGTGAACCACCTTTCCCCTAGTCTATGGCCTTGTGACCGTCTCAAAGAAGTCAACCAGGTTTAGTAGGCATGATCTGCCCTTAAAGCAGAACTGGGTCGAGTCAAGTATTTGGAGGTTCCCAATGTCTTTGGAATGAGCTCCATAGCCTCACAGACCAGGCTAGTCAGGCTTATGGGGCAATAGTTACCAGGGTCAGTTGTGGCCTCTCCTTTGTGGAGAGGAATAACAGCTGCTGTGTGCCATTCTATGGGCACGTAGCCTACTGAAAGGATGAGGCTGAACAGCGTGTTTAGGTGGGCGGGGGGTTAGTTCACTCTGTAGTCCATGCAAGACGCAGCCTGGGACACCATCTGGTCCCACTAACACTGTTTTTGGCTTTTGAAAGGGCTGTTTTCACCTGTGCTTCTGTGATTTTTGGGTCACTACACTTTTCCGGTATTGTTGTGGGCCCTTTTGGAGGTGAGAGGGGGGTGAAATTTGCACTGAATCTGCCAGGATGTTGCCAATATCAGTAGGTTCAGTATTTTGTGCTATTTTGCACTAGTTCAGTGCATATCTGCGAGTTGACACTTAAGATTCTTAACATAGCTAAAGGCGGCTTTGTGGTTATCTTTTGAATCCTTGGCTGTTTTTCTTTCAAAGTTAGCCTTGGGTGACTTCATAAGGGACCTTAGTTTCTTACTGATAAGGGATGTCTTTCCTTCTTGGGATTTGCCTTTTTCTGAAATAGTTTCCTCCTATTGTATAGCCCGTTTATGGCAGGGGTCCACCAAACTGGTTTCTTTCTCAGAGTGGCGAGTCTCGGTTTTGCTAGGGATGGCACAATCCATGCATCCTTGTAGGTGCTCAGAGTGCATTTGTAAAGGTTTCTGCATCTTGGGCAGTGTTATCCTTTAGCGTGGGAGCTGGGAAACTTACCACCTCTGTCTTAAGGTGAAGTTTGTTTTAGAAAAGTTTTTTACTGTGGTTTCCTTAGTTGGGGGTGGGGGTGGGGTGTGGACATAGTGATTAGTTCATGGTCTGATCTAACAAGTGACGGGTTGACCTCCGGTGTGGAACACCTGTCGCCCATGTTGATGATGACCAGGTCCAATATGTTTTCAACTCTGGTAGGGGAGTTTACCAGCTGATCCAGGGCATTTGAGTGGATGAATTCCAGGAAGCGCTGGGCCTGGGAGTTTGTACTAGAGTAGTTTTACCAGTGAATGGTATGGTAACTGAAATAACCAATATCAGGGTGTTCGGTAGGACCTTCATGTTTTCCAGTGTCGCCAGAAAGGTGGAATGGTGGTTCTGGGTCATGGAGGGTGATCTGTTGCAGGCCACAATTTGCATTGCAGATTTGCCCGATGTTAGGTGCACATGGATGATCTCAGAGGTATCATGCTTTGCCACTAACCTGGAGGTGCAGGCATCCTTGATGAATATGTATACACCCCCTCCTTGTGTGTTTCGGTCCGTGTTCTGTGGCTGAAATGTGTGGTACGAGTTGTAGCCTGGTAGTGCTGGGGTGCTCTCTGGAGCCTTGAACCATGTTTCAGTTACTGCACAGATGTAGACGTTCTCCATATTGAAGAATGCTTCGAGCGTGTGCATTTTGAGATTTAAACTCCTGGTGTTGAGTAGCATAACCCTCAATTTTTTTGTTAATTGTACTGTTTACGGAGGTGGGTTTGACTTTTGAGCCTTGCCTAAAAAAAGGCACTATGGGGGCAGCAAGAGCCTTGGCCAGTATTCGAAAGCCTAGGGGTGACAGGTGCAAGCCATCTCTTGCAAAGCAACATGGCTTGTCGAGCATGTCATCCCAGGCTGACACACTGGATCCCCTTTGAATGACACCAGCTTAGCCAATTGTCGAAACTGATAATTTTCTTTATACTGAAGTATCATTCTTGGTGAGGGCAGGATGCTACTCAGGGTCAGGGTCATACCAGCCTGGGCTACATGATCAGAGAGAGCTCTTCCATGTCACTTTTCATGTGGTCCAGGGAGGTACGTCTCCGGTCATTCACACCAACATGAACAATGGCAGTCATATTTGTACTTGTTCTGGAGTGACGCGAGTGCTTGGGTTATGTGACTGATTCTGGCTCCCACCAGGCAGCCAACAGTAACCTTCCACTTGTCCAGCCTAGTGAGTAGGACGTCAGTGTGCCCGACTCTCACTTATTACTAGCGTGTTAGATATGTTATTTCACCTTAAGGGCTGTGATTGTGTGGTACACTGATTTTGTGTGTTGTCTGGTTTGTGACTGGAGGTGCAGGTTGTTTGGGTGTCTGCTTTGGAGGTCTTCAATGCTTTTGCAGGTTTTTATTTAGAGCAGAGTAAGATTGTGTATTTATGTGCATTTTTTGCCAGTGCTGTTTTAGTAAGTCTGTGTGCAGCTGGAGGTGTGGTGAGTGTTAACCTTCTCCTCTTGACTGTCTGTTCCAGTCTTGGGTGGAGACAGCTTAGCTTCCAGTTTGGCTGTATAATTGCATCTCTCGCATAGGTTAGTGTTTTGTGGTAGGAGGAGAGGGTTGTCTGTGTACACGAGGCAGTTGTAACATTGCCTCAGGATACCCAGATTCACCAGCTGGACTGGAGAGTACACCTGAAATTGCTCTTTGGTCATGCCTGACTAGTAGGGTGAGCTGCTTAGGTCGCTTGGTTGGTGAGGGGTGAATAAAGAGCCTTGCCTTTATTCAGGGACAGGGTATATTAGTGCTTGCTATTAGGTCTGAGCAAGTGCTTAGCTGTAGGATGCTTTTCGAGTGCTTAGGTTGAGAGTTAAACTACTTTCAAGGGAAAATTTGAATTGGAGACTTACTGGAGCCGGGAATAATTTTTAAAAAACGTATGGATTTATTTGATGGTCAGATGAGTTTTATCAAATTTTAGTGAGTCATCTATGGTTACCCCTAGCAGCTTGGTCTGATTGGTGGGTTCGATTTTTGTACCGTTGTTAGATAGTATGGAGAGGGATTGAGTACTGGGTTTGGAAGAAATAGAGAAAATTATGAGCTTGGTCTATTTGGATTTAGGATAAGTTGGTGGTTGGTGAGGTAATTTTCAATGTCTTGGAATGATGATTGCATTTTGTGTTGCAATTCTTGTAGGGGGGGTGGGCTGAGCAGATAAGGGAGGAGTCATCTGCATACTGGATGATGGCGGCATGTTGAGTGGCAGCATATAGGCTGTTGGTAAATATTATGAAGAGGAGGAGCCCAAGTATGGAGCCTTGTGGTACCCCCTGTGGTGACTGGTAATAGTAGGGAGAGGCTGTTTGACCATTTAGTGCCCCGTTGACTGTTGGATAGATAACTGTAAAACCATGTTAGGGGTGTGATATTGAGATTGTAAGGGGCAAGTCTGTTGAGGAGCAGCTGATGGGACACTGTCAAAAGCTTTTTGACATATCTAAGAAAATGGTTGAGACTAGATGTCCTTCATTTTTGAGGTGGGGAATGGTCTCTGTATAGGTCATGAGAGCCGAGTTAGTACTGTGTTTAGGCCTGAAGCCATGCTGGGTGCTGGAGAGTGGGTTGGTAGCGAGTTGATTCATGAGTTGGTGGTGAATACATTTCACTAGAACTTGGGCAAGGGGGGATATAATGGCAATGGGATGGCAGTTAACGTCTCTAGATGGGCCGCCCTTATGAAGTGGTAAGAAAGATTTTCCATCATTTGTGAACGTACTATTCGGAGACAGAATGGTTTATTAGTAATGATATGGGGTAGGCGATGGTTGGGGCTGCTAGTTTTAAGGTATTCGTTTGGAAGTTGGTCAGCAGCAGGTTTTTAATTTACATTATGTAGTAAGCTGGAATGGAAATAAAGGAGGAGTTTGCATCATTAGAGGCAGGGGAGGGGACAGTGAGTGGTGGGATCATTTTGCTGTCTAGATGAGAAGTGATAGAGTTGATGAAATGGGAATTGAATTGTGAGGCTAAGGGCACAGAGGAGTTAGTAGTAGTAGTAGTGAGGGGGGTAGGGGGTTTACCGGGGTTAAGGAGGTGGTTGATATTCTGCCAGAATTTTTGTGGATTGTGCTGATATTTTTGTTGACAGGTGAGGAAACAGATTTTATCCTTGATATTTTTATTAGCGTAGTTTCTAAATTGTTTGTAAACGGTGAGATCGTTGTTATTTTTGGTCATATGATATAGTGAGCAGGCCTCATTTCTATTTCATTAGTTTTGTTTCTTCAGAAAGCCATAGTAGCCGTTTTGGAGAATTTTTCTGACCGGGGGGGTTATTTAATAAATTTTAAAGTATTCTACAGCTAGGTCTAGTTGCAGGTTTTTTTTTTTTTTTTTTTTAACTAGAGACCAATCGCAGTTGTGTAGTAGTAAACTGAAGGTGTCAGAGGAGAATTTTTTTGCTATGGGTGAATTTGTAGGAGATGCTGGTTTGGATATGTGTTTTCATCTCAACTAGAAATTTAGGGGCATAGTCACTTAGCATGACTGGTAGACAGCCCGCCTAGTACCCGTGGTTTGGTTTGTTGCTTAAAATCTTTATATTTATTACATGCTACCCTAAAGTTGCTATGACACTATAGGATAAATGGTATGACTCGCTAAATACTGCTCCTTGAGCTGCTATGTGTGTATTTATTTTCTTCCTCTCTTTCTTATTGTGTGCCACTTTAAAATTGTTTGTTGCTCTGTTTCTTTTCTGCTACTTTAACAGTAATATTTGTCTATAGAACATGTGTATTCTTCAGTTTAAAATAGTACTGTACCTTAATTTGTTACAAATTTACTTATCTGTACCTGAAGTTGCAAATTTTGCTTATGTGGAGCTTTTCTCCCCAGGCCTCTACTGAAAATTGACATATATCCAGTTAGACTAGCCTGGTCAACAAATGTAAAATAAATAAATCCAGTCTAGAAGTTTTTTTATTGGAATGCTTGCCGATGCGGGTGGGGTAGTTAATAATTTGGGTGAAGTTGTACAAGTTTATAAAAGAGGTAGGGGAGTCGGAGGAGCAGGAGAACCAGTCTAAGTTGAAATCACCTAGAATGAGGATTTCTTGGGATAGAGAAAAAAAGTTACCAGGCTAGGAGAAATTCTATGTTTTGCAGGTTGTTGCCTGGTGTTAAGTAGATAGCTATGATGTGATTTGTGAGGACTTACATACACACACACATACATACATATACATAATATAAAAATGTACGTAAAAAACACACTGCCCTTTGTCCCACCTAATATTCTTAATGGTCACCCTGTGTTTTCCTCCCCTTAGTATTCCCCATATGCTAAATCTCACATCACCCTTTCAATCCTCATTTTTAGGTGAAGTGTTAGCATTTGACTGGCCCCTCTGTAGCCTGCTTGCAGTGGTAGAGTTGCAGCAATGAAGTCCTTTGATGCACATGTGAATAAGCATAGCCTCAAGCACGTTAAATTGCTTTTCCAGCCACACTGCCCCTGAAGCCTACAGTAGTGAATCCACTTCCCTACAGTATGCCAGTTCAACTGCTGCCTGGAATGCATTACTTACTTCGCATCCTGTTTCTTGGACTGCTGGCACTAACTAAGAAGCTATGGGTTGCGTTGCACTAATACTTCTGTGATATTTAATGCTGTATCACCACACAGCAAATGTTTCTGAATAACTTCACTGCCTTAACGTTTTGCTGATAGTATTTTAACAGGCGGCAGGCAAGTACTGCAATTTTGACATTCGTGAAGTAGAAGTAGCAGTATTAGCACAAACTTAGCCAGTTAAATGGGCGACTTATTTCTGACATTTAGGACAATGAATGAAGAGAGTACTAGTAGTTTTGAGTATAAAAACTGTGCTGAGAGAAACACACTGAAGAATAGGTTGACAAATTAAGGATAACCAGTCTGCCTATACACATCATGAAGGCATGAAGAGACTACCAAAAGTAAAAATATGGCTTCTTTTGAGTTCAATGAGCGACAGCAGGAATGCTAGGTTACCTGTTAAAGGTAAGACTTGTCAGCTACACGCAGACCTGAAGTCAGATGACAAATGGACAGGAATGCTGCCCGTTAACAGTGGCAGTATATTACAAAGGATCAGTGCAGTCCATACATCATACACCGTGTGCCCTCCTTACCAGTAAGGATGGCTGTAATACAGTCATCTTACCAGTACTGTATGGCATATTCAGTGTGCGCGTGCAGGCATTATTATATACATTACCAGTAAAGCAAAACATTACACTCCAGAAAAATAAGTACAATCTATCCTCTAGCAGCAAATATGAAAAATATTACAACTCCTTATGCTGGAATCATTTTGTCTATTCAGCAGTGACAGAGTGAAAGTCAGACACTGAAAAAAAAAAAAAAGCCGAAGGGCTGTGGAATTTAAAATCACTGCATCATACCACACGTTTCGGCCACAGAACAAGGACCTAAACACAAAAGGAGTGTATCCATATTCATCAAGGATACCTACACCTCCAGGTTAGTGGTGCAGCATGATACCTCTGAAATCATCCATGTGCAACTAACATCGGGCAAATCTGCAATGCAAATTGTGGCCTGCTACAGATCACCCTCCATGACCCAGGATCACCACTCCACCTTTCTGGAGACACTGGAAAACATGAAGGTCCTACCAAACACCCTGATATTGGTTATTTCAATTACCCTATCATTCACTGGTAAAACTACTCTAGTACAAATTCCCAGGCCCAGCGCTTCCAGGGCGTTTGAGTTGATGAATTCCAGGATCAGCTGGTAAACTCCCCTACCAGAGGTGAAAACACTGGACCCGGTCATCACCAACATGGGCGACAGATGTTCCGCACCAGAGGTCAACCAGTCACTGGTTAGATCAGACCATAAACTAATCACTCTGGATGTCCACACCCCACCACCACCAACTAAGGAAACCACAGTAAAAAATCTTTTCTAAAGCAAACTTCACCTTACTTAAAGGCAGAGGTGGTAAGTTTCACAGCCCCCACGCTAAAGGATAACGCTGCCCAAGATGCAGAAACCTTTACAAATGCACTCTATAAGCACCTACAAGGATGCATGGATTGTGCCATCCCTAGCAAGACCAAGACTCACTCCTCTAAGAGAAGGAAACCAGTTTGGTGGACCCCTGCAATAAACAGGCTATACAATAGGAGGAGGAAACTACTTGCAAATCCCAAGAAAGACATCCCCGATTAGTATTAGTAAGAAACTGAGGTCCCTCATGAAATCATCCAAGGCTAACTTCGAAAGAAAAATAGTCAAGGATTCAAGGCTTTGTGGTTAAGAATCTAAGTGGCAACTCGCAGATGTGCACTCAACTAGTGCAAAATAGCACAAAATATACTGAATCTACTGGTATTGCCAACATCCTGGCGGATAGATTCAGTGCAATATCAACCCACTCTCACCTCCAAAAGGGCCCACAACAATACCGGAAAAGTGTAGTTTCCCAAAAATCACAAACGCACACATGAAAACAGCCCTTTCAAAAGCCAAAAAAACACAGCATCAATGGGACCAGATGGTGTCCCAGGCTGTGTCTTGCACGAACTACAGAACAAACTTAACCCCCCACCTAAACACGGTGTTCAACCTCAGCCTCTCCACAGGCTACGTGCCCATAAAATGGGTGCACAGCAACGGTTATTCCTCTCCACAAAGAAGGGGCCACAACTGACCCTGGTAACTATCACCCCATAAGCCTGATTAGCCTGGTCTGCAAGGCTATGAAGCACATCATCATGGAACTCATTAACAAAGACATTGGGAACCTCCAAACACTTGACCCGACCCAGTTCAGCTTTAAGGGCAGATCATGCCTACTAAACCTGGTTGACTTTGAGAGTCACCAAGGCCATAGACAAGGGAAAGGTGGTTCACACAACCTACCTTGACCTCGCCAAGGCTTTCGACACCATTCCCCACTCTGGTATTACAGAAAAAAAATCACCAGCCTGAACACACCCCTACTTCATGAGATGGGTTGCCAGCTGGCTTACAGACAGAACTCACACGGTAAGAATAGCGGGCTCCAGGTCATATTCTAAACCAGTCACAAGTGGTGTCCCGCAAGGCTCTGTCCTGGGACCCCTTACTGTTCGGCATATACTTCTCAAAAGTACAGGCAAACACAGGAGGACTATGGCTAACCAAGTTCACCGATGCCTGCAAACTGGGAGTCATAATAGACTCTCCGGCTGACACGGACATCCTCCAAAAGGGCCTTACTGAGACAGGCACCTTGTGTCAGTCATGGCCTCAAGCTAAATGCCAAAAAATGCATAGTCATCCCGTTTGGGAAAAATAAAAACACCCACAAATTACCACATAGGTGGCAGCTCCCTTAATACAGAAGAGGTAATAAGGGACCTGGGGACCCAGGTAGATAGTAATCTCTCCTTTGACAATCATATTGCCAAAGTAGCTAGGAAATCCTATGTGGCCCATCTAATTACTAAAGGGTTCGCATCTAGAATAGAGAGGTTATAGTGCCACTCTACTTGTCACTCATTAGACCCATCAGAGTACAATGCCCCATTTGGATGTACCTCACAAGACACTTCCAACAGCTGGAAAGACCACAAAAGTGCCTCACCAAGAGGATTACTGGTCTCAAACATATGTCCTATACAGCCCGACTGAAAAAAAATCCGACTGTACTCAGTGGCATATCGCCTACTCAAAAGATGACCTCTGCCCGACTTACATGTCCAACTCAGAATCGATGGACATGCTGACATGCTCCACCTAAAGAAATCAAAGTCACTGTGAGTCACGTGCTCTAGTGAGCTAATCCTCGCCACAACAACAAATAGAACATGCTGGAGGGATAGATTCCTATCACAGAGACTCCCCATGCTTTGGAACAAAATTCCAAATTGCATCAGGCAGAGCCCCTCACTAACACTCTTCAAGAGAAACCGACGAGTGAATGGGTAACAGAAAATACACCCCTGGGATCACTTCACTGGTTCTGCTTGTCAGAGGATCAGTTAATTAATCAATGGGGCGGGGAAAGCAGACACACTCTGACTAGGCTTACAAAATGCCCTCGGGCAGATAGCCTAGTACCTACCTATGTAAGGCGATATCACTTCCTATAAGACCTCCCAACTGCAGTTAGTATAATTTCAGGTGAAGCAAGCTCAGAACAGCACTCTACAAAGGTTATCTTTAAATACTACTACTATCGTGAGAATTACTGCAACACTAGAATGCAAAAAACTGACAGAATACAAGCGACTCTCCCTTTAAAAATCACCCAAAACTGCACGCATCACCCAACATTTATTCAAAAATTAAGCTGCAGTAGTAACTTAGCCAAAATAGCAAGTAAATGATAACATACCATTCTATGCAATAAATCATAACATCTGGATATTAGCCCTACATTGCAGGCTTCCAAGTGGCAGAAAATTCTCTAGTACTGTGCCTGCCCTTTGCTGAATGCTTCCACTGTCTATTTCTAACTACTTCTGAAAAAATGTATATCCATGCTGCAGCGAGGCGCCAAGTCACTTCCTGAGAGCCACAACACAAAGATTTGTCTACTTCAGTTAACGACAAATGGTATATGGATCATCATTCCATGGTCTACTATGGAACGGCAAGTATACAATATGACAGTGTCCACTACTGGTAATGGACAGAGAAATCTCACAAAATCTCACACCCAGGACAGAACAATACACAAGAATCTTTTTACCACATTAGATTATTCATTTCATAACTGGGAAAGGAGGCTGGTCTAGGGGAACTTTTCAGGAAAGACCTGGTAGCAGACTAATGTAGCTCAACTACACGTATATACAAGGGGTAGCCATTATACAATAAGCGTGGGTCTTCCCCTGAAGAGAGAGGCTACTAGCCTAGTGGAACTAACCCTATCAACAAAAGATGAAATGGATAAATACATAGCTGTAACGACACTGGACACAACACATTCATCAGTAGGAGTGCAGTGACAGATTAGAACGAGATATCCAGATGCATCACATCATGCAAGTTATGTACAGTTTTAAAACACACCTTTGGCATCATACTTCTCAACCTCTTGCATCAAGAATTAGGGAAAACAAAAATAATCAGGAAAAAAGGCCCCATGTCAATGGCACATTTTAAATATTAGAGCCAACATAAAAAAACTTACAGTTTAAGCTGAACTTAAAAGTTGTAACTTTACTGTCATAAAATAAAGGCACATTTTAATCTACGGCATTTACTCAAAAAGACAGCTGATTGGTATAAGTGGTATCAGATAAGGCTTCAGACACGATTAATTTAAGGAGTCACAGCATACATCATGATGAAGGCCATACAAAACAATGAACGACCTGTTACAACAACTGAAAGTGGATTTAAAACCATCACAATTCCGTCATTTTCCCTGAAGCATATGCAGGCTGCCAAGTCAAGGAAGTCCATTTTACTGCTAAAAAAAAAAAAAAAAAGCTGAAGTGCCAAGCTGCATAAAATGAGCAGAGTCCAACAAGAGGGACTGCACAGTCCCAGCTGGGAAACTGGGCAGTCTTGGCAAAAGAAATTCCAGTTTACAGGAAGAGTGGTCCTATGAGCTTGAGCGAGTCCAATAAAACAGTGACATTTGAAAGAACTAAGACCAATACACGCACATTTCATAACAATCAATATGATCAAGTTACCTGCATATAATGCAACTTAAACTGAAAATAAATCCAACAGGTGACCCACTTATGAATGTGTGTATAAAACAAACCCAAAGACCAGATGCAGAGGGACACTAAAAACAAGTAACTCAGCGAGATAACTCTTACAGACAAACATGGAGCTCAGTTGACCCTTCCAGTCAGGTGTAGCAAGCCTGGCTAGTATTAAATGAATGTTCAGTAAGCTCAAATACCCTCCTATCATCAAACATTTCACCTGACAGAAGGCCTTTGTTCCGGTTTAACCTGCTACAGAGATATGAGGTTACTAAAGACCTTCATAAGTCTGTGCTGTGCATGGCTTTGATTCCACATTTTGCTGACTGTCTAAAAAGTGATAACATTACTCTCAGTTTCAAAAGTGCAAAAGTGGGCAGAGGTTGGAGACGGCGACACACAGAGGAAGACATGTGACAGGAATGTCAACACAAAGAAAGCTAGTAGAGTGAAACATGGCATGCAGAAGAGATCGAAAAATGGAACAGTTTTAGGAATTCAGAATGGTGTTAAAATAACATTTTTTTTATATATAAACAAGAGAAATCTGTGAAACAAATTTAAGTGTGGAGTATCTTTAGGTATACCAAGATGGAGTGAAAAACCAAATAGTTACAAGCTTTACTCCAGTGTGCCCCTATCTTACACAATGTCATTTTACAACAATTCTTTTCTAATAGCCTGGATTCAGATGAGAAACAAGCGGTTTATTGCACACTGACTGTTTCCAGAATTTCTAGGCAAAACAGCCGTTTCTACAAAGGACATTTACTTCAAATGACAACCAGGAACACTAAAGAGTTTTCTGGTGTTGAGGTAAAAGTTATTTTGAATCACCACAAGAGCCCTAATAAAACAATGATGAATAAAGCCAAAGTACACTAGCTGTGGACATGCATGTTTTAGCCTTTTTATAACCTCATCTTTGGTTTTGATGTTAGTTGGGATATTGACACCTTAATGACTATGGACATCACCTTAGTGTAAAGAGCCTGTGTTTCTAAAGTATAGCCAAACAGTTCATTTTTGCAATGCTGACAAGGTCATACGAAGGCCGACATGTACACAGCTAGTAGGATTTTGGCTTTATTGATCTGACTGTATCTACAAAGACATAAAAAGGAAAACTTAGTAACAGACATTCAAAAGCCGTATAGCTTAAATACTCTATGTCCTTAAGGGATCATTTGCATATAATCCCATGGGCCTCTACTAAAGGAGTTTTAAGATAGGCCATTAAAAACTCTTACCTTGGCTAGGTTTTTCTTGCAGTTTTTTTGATTTGGCTGTATGACCTTTTTATTCTTTGGTTTATTTTCATACTTTGTACAGCCACCTATCTTACTACAATATTCACATATGCCATTTTCAGATATTGTCACTCTTCTGACTCCACCCATTTCAGCTTCCTGACATATTAGAGCCCCACGGATTCTACTGAACCCCAGAACTTCCACTTCATTTAACTTCTAGGTCTTCAGCCTTATCCAAGTTGACCTTAAAGCCTTTGATGACCATTGCTTGCAGCTGACTGTGGCCACCAATAGATTATGCTGGGGCCAACAGTTTCATTAGGGATGACTTTGCAATTTCTGACTCTACCCAAAGTTCATTCCTTAATCCAAACCCTTTCCTTTATAGGAGGAAGTGTATCAGGGCTATGCGTTGACCACCATCGTAAATGATCTTGTGCCTCTCTATGAGCCACGTATTGGCCACAATCAAGCCATTTGCCAGACAGATCTAGAATATCTACTCCTTTATACATGTTGCTCTGTACCTGTGGACCCATTTAGTCCCCACATTCTATTATGTTTGTCCTGATACGAGCACAAATCCCTGATCATCCACACCAACTCATTTTGTCCCATTTTATACAGTAGATACTATAATTATTCCAACAGGTTCATAGGTAAGTAACTAGGCTACTGGCCCTAGGGCCTATATAAGCCTAGCCAAACAGCATCCTGGCTTTTGCCACCCAAGAAAATTATTTTCCTCTGTCCCTGTCAAACAGAGCCACAGAAGTGCTCCCCAGGGTGAATTTCCTATCTCCCATTCAATCAAGATTTTCTTGAAGAGTGCGAACGAGGAGCTTTGTTTGATATATATAGGTAGGTAGGTAGAGTATGGGAAGTCTCTGGTACAGGAATCTATCCCTCCATGTTCTGCTTATTTTGGTGACAAGGTTTAGGTCCCTAGAGCGTGCAGCTTGGAAGGATTGGGATTTCTTTAAATGGAGCAAGTCCAACAGCTCTGGGTTTGACATAGTTTTGTATGTTAGGCAGAGATCACCTCTGAGGAGGCGATATGCGACAGAGTAAAACTGGAGTGTTTTGAGAATCTGCGTAGGGCATCTGTTTGAGGCCGGTAATCCTCCGAGGCATTTCTGTGGCCTTTCCAGTTGTTGTAGATGTCTTGTGAGGTACATATCAAAAGGGGCATTGTACTCTATAATGGGTCCGAGTGATGAGTAGAGGGGAACAATGACCTCTTTTTCCTGGATGAAAATTTTTTTATTTTACATTTGTTGACCGGGCTGGTCTAACTGAATACATGTCCATTTTCAGTAGATTCCCAGGGAGAAAAGCTCCAACATAGGAAATAGTATCATAGCATACAGTATATGCAATAGACAGATGTTACATTACATTATTTTAGAATAGACAATACAAAAATTGTGTAAGTTACCTGGAAAAAAATTTTGGATAGCATATAATAAAATGATAAAGAATACCAAGAATCATCTTAAATTAGAGGCATGGTTACAGGCATACAATCTTATACTTGCATACAGTACATATTCAATAGAGGCCTGGGGAGAAAAGCTCCAATATAGGCAATAGTATCTTAGAATATATTATATATACAATAGAAGGAAGTTACATTACATTATTCTTTTAGAGAACCAAGTCATGAAACAGGGCAGAGAGGAAGTCTCTTTAATGCTAGGAAGTGGTTAGTGTTGAGTGTAGTGTTGCCAGATTATTAAACGGGATAACCATACTAGTGAGGATAGGAGTCTTGTTAGGGTGGTAGAGAATCTTTTGGGCAATAGTCAGTTGTTGATAAAGTAGTTGATTCTGTAGTTCTAACCATCCTAGCTTTTTAAAGGTTGACAGTGATGGGTTCTAAAAAGGATGTTATTACAGCTGGCTGCAAGTTTGCTAAGGGTGTTTTTTTAGATAGGTGGGTTTGGGCAATGGCAGTTCTGGCTACTGGTGTGAGGAAGGGTTTGATTCTATAAAGGGATCCTAGTTTTCTGTTGACTGATTTTATAGTAGTATTAATATGATCATCATAGCTAAGCCTGTGGTCTATTGTAATACCCAAAAGTCGGGTTGTCTCTGGGGATATGGTGGTTCCATTGTTAGAAGTTACTGTGAAGTGACATTGTGGAGACCTTTGGTTAGGAGTAAAGAGCAATAATTTAGTTTTTTGTTTTGGGGTTAAGGAGGAGACAATGACTCATGAACCAATTTTCAACAGTATGAAATACAGTTTGGGTGAGGGTCTGGAGTGAGGAAACAGAGTTGGCAGAGCATATTAAAGTTGAATCCTCTGCCTATTGTATGCAGGTGGCTTGTGAAATTTTAGAGTTAAGATCATTAATTCTTCTTCTTCTTTCGGCTTTTCCCAGTTAGGGTCGCCACAGCAGATCATCTGTCCGCTCATGATTGGCAGTGGAGTTTGTGTCGAGTTGCCAGCCCGGCACCCAACCTTCCACATAAGACACTCACACCTAGGGCCAGTTTAGTGTCCAATCCACCTACTGCATGTCTTTGGGATGTGGGAGGAAACCGGAGCAGCCAGAGGAAAGCCACGCGGCCAACAGGGAGGACATGCAGACTCCGCACAGAAGGCACCCCAGCCGAGAATTGAACCAGAGAAAAGATTGAAAAGAGAAGAGGGCCTTGGAGCACTCCAATGTTGACAGGGAGGGGTGTAGATAAATTATTATCCCAGAGAACAGCTTGATGTCCGTTATCGAAGTATGATTTAAACCAAAGTATTGCATGTGGGTCAAGAGATAGGGATTTTAGTATATCAATAAGTAGGCGATGGTTAACCATGACGAAGGCTTTCGACAGGTCAATAAATAGTGCACATGAAAGTTATTACGATGTTTGTTAATACAGTCAGAAAAGGATAGTAAGGCAGTGGTTGTACTATGGTGAGGTCTAAAGCCATGCTGACAGTTAGCAAGTAAGTTAGAAAGAAGGTGGGTGAGTAGCTGTCAGTGGATACATTTTTCCATTATTTTTGCTACTGGAGAGAGTAAGGCTATTGGTCAGAAGTTACAAATCCCTGTAGAGGAACCACGCTTGTGCAGAGGGATGACGTGTGGAACTTCCCAGATGGTGGGGATTGTTCCTTTAGTAATTGTTCTATTTATAAGGATGGATATAGGATAGGCAATGGCTTTAGATGCAATTTGTAGGTATTCACCTGGTAGACTGTCAGCTGAAGGGGTACAAGGTTTGAGTTTTTGCAGGAGGGAGCAGATGAGGGATGTTGGCACTGGTTCCAAATGAAATGAAGGAGCTGGGCTATTTATACTTATTGACAGGTTAGTGCTAACAGGGGGTAGTGCTTTTGCTAGAGTTTGAATAGCTTCAGTGAAGTAGTTGTTAAGGTGTGCCACGTAGAAGGATTTCCTGACCACTGTCCACCTGTGTCCCAAGGTCTCACTCCCTCACTATCAAAACCCTGCCACAGGACATACAGAAGATTATGAATACAGCTCTACCTTCCACTGGAGGCTGACTAATATCTCACTGTTGAGACTGAGATAATGCAAAAACCTAGGTCTGTAAGTGATTGATATGTACTCCGGTGTGAGATTTCAACATCCATGCCCAAACTAGAAGTCAGCAGTATACAACCCCTTTAAGCTCTTGGAGCCAGGCTACATCTCATCAATTTCATGTTTTTTTTTCTTTTCTTTTTTTTAAACTACATGCTCTGACCCAGTGGTGCAACTGACCCCATCCCTAGGATTGTCAACAGACCTACATGGAACAAACACAGATCCAAGTAAATCACATTCAAACCCTCTCCAAACTCCAGCCTGGTCTTCACACACAGATGTGAAGTGGTGCCATTCGCATCACATCACAGACTTAATGAATAGTTTTGTCACCCCACCCCACCATTTCCATAGATAAGCTAGGTTACTAAGTAACTTATCACTTTATTTATTTGCAGTTGGTTTACCAGGATAGTCCATTGGGCCAATATGAACCCGTTTTCAATGGAGTCCTGGGGAGAAAAACTCCCAAACAATCAAGGTTACAATAGGTTTTAGCTCCAAAACAATCAAGATTACAATAGTTTATAGATTATAATTTTACAAGTGTTATAGACTAGAGCAAGCATTACAAACAGTACAGACTAGTGAACATTACAGGTGAGAGTTCCAGAGACGTGCTAGACCATAGGATACAAGATGTTTGCCTAGGGGACGAGTTGGTTTGTACATTTCTAATAGATTTTGGTTGTTAGACCTTAGTACTCTTGTCAGGTAGGTGCATTTTAAAGGCAAAGGAAAGGGAAGGAGAGGGAGGGGTTGAAAATGAGCTTGTGTACACCAATAAGTTGAGTGCAGGTGAGATGATTGGGTAGTTCTAGCCATTTCAATTTGTGGCGAGAGGAACAGTGGTGAGTGGAGGACTTATGGCTGGTAGCAAACGTGGCGATTTTGTTGTAGCAGGACGACCGTTGTGTTTTTAGGGAGGATTGTAGATTAGTTAGGAGTGGAGCTCCATAGAGAAGGAAGGGGATAAGAAAAGATGTAGAGAGAGTGATTTTAGTGGCAGGTGTAAGATAATGATTTTGTCGGTAGAGCATACCTAGTTTTTGATGTTTTTTTATGTTTAGTTGTAAGTGGGAGTTGAATTTGAGCCAACTATCAATTTGGACTCCAAGTAACTTGGTCTCTGATACCAGTTCCAGAGTTGTATTATTATGACTAGTAAGAGAAAATGTGTGTGTCGAAAGAGGTGACTTCAGAGGGAGTGAATACCATTAATTTGGTTTTAGAGGCATTGAGTGCTAGGTGATTTTTATTCATCCATTGTTCAGTGGTTGAGAAAGCCTTAGGAGTGGAGGGAGGGATAGATGTGGCAGAACAGATAATAGTTGAATAGTCTGCGTATTGGATATTCGAGAAAGGGATAGAGTTACAGAAGTCATTTATAAATATATTAAAGAGGAGGGGACCCAGTATGGAACCTTGGGAACTCCAGTTGGAGTATTAAGGAATGAGGAGGTGGCCTTTTTCCATTTTACTGCTGGATATCTATTGGATAAGTAGCTGGAGAACCAGTTCAGAGAGGAAGGAGTTTAATTAAGCTTAGAGAGTTTAGTTAAAAGTAGGTTGTGAGATGATGTCAAAGGCCTTGGAGAGCTCAAGTAGTAGGGTAGAAACAATATGACCAGAGTCCCGGGCTTTGTTTACAGTTTCAAGGAAGGAGAGGAGGGCTGTCTCAGTGTTGTGGCCTGGTCTGAAACCATGTTGAGTTGGAATTAGTAGGCGACTGTCTAAGAGATGTGGTAGGAGTTGAAGTTGGATACACTTTTCTAGGAGTTTAGAGATGGGAGACGGGATAGCAATGGGAAGGAAATTAGTAACATTGTTATTATTACCTCCTTTATGTAAAAGTATAAAAGCCTTTTTCCAGATTTGGGGTACTATGCTTTCTTGGATAGAGTGGTTGATTAGAATGCTTATGGGGTAGGCAATCGCTTCGGCAACTATGCCAAGAAAGTGTGAAGGAATGTTGTCAGGAGCATTAGAGCATGGCTTCAGTTTTTGAAAGACTTTTTTTTTTTATGGTAGATGTGGGTATAGGTTTTAGTGAGAAAAGTGGGGAGTGGGACGAAGTGAGTAGAATAAGAGGTGGAGGGTAGAGAATTAGTAGACAAGAATGGGGGGGGAGTAGCAGTGGAGGGCAGAGTTAGTAGAGGAGGATGGGTGAGAATGGGAGAGTGTAGTGATATTAGAGAAAGATGAGGTTAGTTTGGAAATAGAATCAATGAAAAAAAAAAGTTAAATTGGGTAGCCAAGTCTATGTCGGGAGCATTAGGGTCTGGGGTGGGCGTATCTGGTTTATTAGGATTAAGGAGAGTGGAGATTCCTTTCCAGAATTTCTGAGGGTTCGTTTTATTATTGTTATGGAGTATGGAGACATAATTTTGTCGTCAGTGATGAGCTTTTTTACTTTATTTCAAAGTGTTTTGTATTTGTTATGGATGGGGGGGCGGGGTTAGTGTGCCCACACTATCTCTGTGCCGCATGGTTGTTAGTGTATTTTTGGTAAGCCAAGGGGCAGTTTTAATTTTTATTCTTAAGGGAGCATGGTAGTCTAGAAGGTTGAGTTGAAGTGGGCTACCGCATTATCTAGAGATACAAAATTTAACTTTTGCCTGGGTCTCTAATTTTGTTGTTTGCATTCCTAGTACTGACCTTCTCTTTACTGTGCCTGGATCTCATTTTGTTTATATGCCTAGTATCACTCTCTTCTTACTGCGAGGGGTGTGGCTTTACATCCATCAACCACAGTGGTCCCGATGTATTTATTTATGTATAGCAATCTGTTACTTTTTACTCCACTTTATCTAGCAGCTGCATACTTCTTAGTAATTCCTACAAAATGGTGTTGACAAGTTCTGTGGCTGCTTACAGAACGATACTACTGTTCAGCAGAGTGTAGTACTTTGTAATAACCAAATTTGAAACTTATGTCGATGCTGCCTGACACCACTAATTTTGTAGAACAAACTTTGTACTGCATTTACAGCAGCTTTTCTCCCTGGGCCTTTACCAAAGGGGGCTTTTCTATCCAGCTAGGCTTCCCCCGATCAAATGTACACAAAAAATTGACATATTACAGTGATCAGAAACATGTGGTATAGCAAGCCACAACTGGAGGAATGGATAAATGTTATGACGATGAACTGGAAAACACATAAAAGTGATAATTTGGGTAGGTTTGAATGACCACTTTTTTTTTTTTTTAATTACAAGTTTACCGTAGGTATGAGGACTTACTTCTAGAAGACTAAGTACATAGTACGTCTCAATAAAGGAGAATCACCTTGAAGCCGGAGTTCGAGCCAACTATAAGACACTGGTTTAGTGATAAGCCAAACAGCCTATATTAAGTGTTCCTACAATTTTAAGTATCAACATTAACAAAAAAGAATTTGCTGTGTCAGAGTGAATTTGCTACCCATAAATACCAACTCCCAGCAAGGCAGAAACCAGTTAGGACAATACCACAAAAAAATTGAGACGTCTAAAAAAAGGGTGGGGGAAGGAAGAATGCACAGCCACTACTTCCAGCATAGCACACTATACCCAACCCATCCGCGGGAAGCTTGAACTGTCAGATCTGAAGATATTGAACAACGCGAGATCATAAACTGCGACCAAAGACTGCCAAATACAGTACTGCACATGCCAACTTTAGCCATCTGTATTATGTTAACGCCACAAAACATTATACTAGACTGGGACGTTCACTAGTATAACAAAACTACAAACACCAGAATGGAAAAAAATACAAGCAATTGTCTGACCCAAACAAAACTCGAGGGATTTCCGCGTATAAAAAGGTAATTTTGCGTTACTGCCTACTATACAATTCCATCAGTACAAACCCAGGGAACAAGGACGGCACATCAGCAGGTCCGGCTGTAAAGTACCTGAAAACGTTTGAATTACAAACGGGTACCAACTTTTCTATTAACCAGACTGTTAAAAAAAGTGAACTCAGACATACATAGATTGATGTTACTACTTTCACTTTGGGTCATGACTAGCATAATCCTTATCAAGCCACTTTTTACCTTCTTAAAAAAAGACATCCTCCCACTGCATTACAAGTGTACCTCAAATCTCTTAGCACAAAAATTAAGTAACGAAATAGAGCGGAAGACAAAATTACAAGGTTTAAATATTACTCCTGAAGACTTAGAATTTTAAATATTTTCTCCAAAGACCGAAACTTATGTTCCCAATCCCTCACTGATTTCCCAGAAACACACACTCTTGGGTGAAACAAAAATTGGGTCAATCGAAAGAGCAGTCTGGTTACTATACTGCCTCAGTCAACGAGGGTTTCTTTCCCCTCAAAAATCATAGCTTACTCAAAACTGCAGACTTTATTATCCGGTATCAGCCCAATAGAAAACACAAACATTTTTAAGTAAATGCGAATTCGGAATAAGCCGTTAATACAAAGTACATTTTTAAATACATCATCACACGTGAGATTTTACCAAAGGTCCGCCGTTAGGTAAGGGAGCACGTGTTACATTTAAATTATTTCTACTTAAGTTCTTTTAGCTATATCAAAAAGAGTATCTATCAACTCAGGTTCCTTATACCCAACCTAAAGCCACATGACTGATCAAAAACAATACAAAATACTGAAAAAAAATCTTAGCTGTAAACATACACTAAACATCCATTACTACAACATGGAAACCGAAACTTATCAAACACAGCCATTCAAATGCAACGTCTACTAACACAGCTTCCTGTAGCCATTACGAGTTGACGCATTGCAGGTACAGCGCAGCCAATCACAAAGCCCGGCTTATTCTAAAAGTCATTGCAGGGACCTTAAAGCCAATAGGAAAATCCGACTCAAAATAAACAAAACTCGCCGCGCCAACTAGGCAACAGGTTGCGGTAAGAGCACTGTGTGTGTAACCTTCGATAAAATAGTCCCTGCTTTCTAATCTTACAAGTGTCTATTAGTGAATGGTTATTTAGGACTTTTTTTCCTTTTGGGGCGGGTAGTTTGTATCCTGCCAACTGTTTATCATGTTGTCATTTGAAACTGAGCTCTTAATGCAGTGGGTTTTTTTTTTCAATCCACTCCTTCTTTAATATCTGTATTATATATTAGTTTCAAGCAGAAAGATTACGTTTATGAAAATAATTCTTAAATTTCAGAAATGTAAAATATACTTGAGCTAAGCTTAAGTTTGCTCACTAAAATGTTCCACAATTCAAAGGGAGAGAATGTTATAAACGGACTAGCAGACTTACTTGTATATGGATGTTGGAATTTGGTTAATATATAAAAAAAATAAACTTTACAGTCGCAAGTAAATGTTAATATTTTTAGCCGTTGACAAAATGCATGATATGGGTGTTTGTTAGTTTCGCATTTTCTTCTCAGTAAGATAAAGTGATAGTGTAACATACTTACAAACTGAGTGGTATGGGCAAGCTAGTTAAAAAAGTACAGTTTTGTACCTACCATAAATGTAGATGTTCGAGGATATCCATTGCTGCAGTCCTGACACATGGGTATTCCGCTGTCCACCATCGGCCCGAATACCAAAGGGCTAGAATCTGGCGTCGGTCATGGCGCTCGAGGCTGACATCAGTATGTGCCAGTACAAATGCGCATGACCGACGCCATACCCTCAGTCTTTCTTGCCTCAGACGTCAGAATGCAAAAAATACCACCCAAAACCCAAACCTAAATAAGGGGGTAGGAGGGAGGGAAATTTGGACTGCAGCAATGGATATCCTCGAACATCTACATTTATGGTAGGTACAAAACTGTACTATGTTCTTCGTCTACCATTGCTGCAGTCCTGACACATGGGTAGAATCCCAGAGCAACAGAAAACAGGGAGGATGGCCAACTAAACAGAATTAGGAGCTGCTAACATGCCCTGTAGAACAGCAGTGGCAAACCCAGCCCTAGACCTAGAATAAAGAGGTAAATGATAATGCCTAGTAAATGTATGTACAGAACTCCAAGTAGCTGCCTCCAAAATGTCCTTAGCAGCTACCCCTCTCAAAAAAGCAGTAGAGGTGGCCGTAGCCCTAGTAGAGTGAGGCCTGATCCCAGCAGGAACATCTTTCCCATGATGAGAATAACAAAGAGCAATACAATGGCCAATCCACTTGGAGATAGTGTGTTTTGAAACAGCTTTCCCTTGTGAAGTCAAAGCAAAAGAAACAAACAACTGTTGAGATCTTCTGAACTCTTTGGTTCTGCTCAAATAATATCCTAAATGCCTATGCACATCCAAAGAATGCAAAACTTTCACCCCTTTATTTTGGGGTCAACATAAAAAGTAGGCAAATGTATAGATTGGTTCAGTGCCACATTTGAAATTACTTTAGGCATAAAAGTAGGATTAGTACGTAAGGAAACCCTGTCCTTGTGAAAAATCAGAAATGGTTCTACTGCCACGAGGGCCTGTAATTCAGAGACCCTTCGAGTAGAAGTAACAGCCAACAAAAAAGCAGTCTTCCAAGACAACAACTTCAACTCAGCTGTAGCTGCAGGTGCAAATGGAGGCAGAGTCAGCTTCTCCAAAACAAAAGTAAGATCCCAGGCTGGAGTGGGAGCTCTTTTCGGGGGACCTATATTCTTTGCCCCTCTAAGAAACTGTTTAACCAATGGATGAGAAAACAAAGGAGGGTCACATTCATAGTGAGCAGAAATAGCTGCAGCATGCACTTTAACAGAAGAGAAAGACAATCCCTTGTCTAACAAAACAGTCAAATATTGCAAAATACAACTCAAGTTAGGCAATTTAACATCAAAGCCGTGAGCTGCACTCCAAAGAAAAATCTCTTCCATTTATCAGCATAAACTTTCCGAGTAGTAGGACGCCTGGCTTCCAAAAGAACATCCAAAACTTGTTGTGGAAGCTGCAGGCCTTCCTTCCTCAAAACTGAATTCTCCAGGCTGTCAGGTAAAGAGATTGCACGCTGATATTGAGAAAATGATTGTCCTCCTGAGTCAATAAGTGAGGAATCTGTGGTAATGGCCAAGGTGTCCCAAGAATTAAACTCCTTAAGAGAGGGTACCAATGTTGTCGAGGCCAACCTGGTGCTATCAGAATCATGCGAGGTATTTCCCTCCTGACTTTCAACAATACCTTTGGAAGAAGAGGCAAAGGAGGAAAGGCATACACGTGCAGGTTTCTCCAGCTGAAGGATAGTGCATCTATTTTCCAGGCTTTGGATGAAATAGCCTTGTGCAAAACATTGGCAGTTGATAATTCAGAGGAGAAGCGAACAGATCTATGTCTGGAGTTCCCCAAGCCATGGTCAACTGCAGAAACACCTGATGATCCAACTTCCATTCGCGAGGATCCACAATCTGTCTGCTCAGAACATCTGCTAAAGAATTTTGTGCTCCTGGCAGAAACAGTGCTCGAAGAGTGATGTGCAGTTTTAAAGCAGTTTCCCATACTAGCATTGCTTGTCTGCACAATGGATAAGAATGGGTTCCCCCTTGCTTGTTGATGTACCACATGACTGTTGTGTCGTCTGTTGAATCAACACCAGTCCTGATTGAAGTAGGCTCTTGAATGCTTCCAAAGCAAATTGAACTGCCAGCATCTCTTTCATGTTGATATGTAAATGAAGTAGCTCTGGGGCCAAAGGTCTTGAATCCATTTTCCTTGAGATGAGCTCCCCAGGCCGACTCCGAGCGTCTGTCGTTAATATCTGACATGCCTCTGGCTGGGTCACAGAGAGTCCCTTGTTTAGGTGACATTCCTGAGCCCACCACAGAAATTCTTTTTGTATGCAAGGGAGAATCTGAATGACAGTGTCCAAATCGTGGCTGTGTTGAGTCCACACGCTTTTGAGATACCATTGTAACTTCCTCATATGCAGTGTGGCATTGGGAAGCACTAGAATACAAGATGCCATGAACCCTAAGGCTTGAAGGACTGTCTTTGCAGTCAGCCTGGACATTACTGAAAGCTGTTGGAAGTATTGATGAAGATGTCTTTGTTTGTCCAGGATAAGAAATGCCATCTGGGTCGCTGTATTCAGTCTCACACCCAGAAAACACATCTCTTGTGAGGGTACTAGACTGGACTTTATTTCGTTCACAGAATACCCTAGGCATCTTAAAACTGTCATTACATAGTGAAGATGTTGAAGAAGTTCTTGCTTGCCTTGAGCCAGAAACAAACAGTCGTCCAGATAAGGATAAATTTGAATTCCTTGTAGTCTGAAAAAAGCAATTACTGGAGCCAGGACTTTTGTGAATATCCTGGGCGCAGTAGACAAACCAAAGGGCAATGCAGAGAACTGACAATGCAAATTCCCATTCCGAAATCCCAGGAACGTCCTGGAACTGGGCCCGATAGGAATGTGAAGATAGGCCTCTATGAGCCTTGCCCAGCATAGGCAGCAACTGCTGCAACGTTAACATCTTGAACTTTGGAATTTCCAAAAAGGTGTTTAGAATGGACAAACCCAGAATTGGTCTCCAAGTATTTACTTCCTTTGGTACTAAGAAAAGACGGGAATAAAACCCTGTGCCTCCTTCAGCAGAAGGTACTTCCTGTATTGCCCTCCACTGAAGCAGAGAAGAAATTTTTTTTTTTTTTTTCCCATGCTTCCAGTCTTTGCTGATGAGGCACATCTGGCATACCTTCGAAAGGAGAGAAAGTGTGGAAATAAAATTTGTAGCCTCGATTTACAATGTCCAATACCCATTTGTCCTGGGTAACCAAATGCCAATACTTTGCGAAAAGTTCCAGTTTTCCTCCTAGAGGAGCTGCCAGCATGGCAGAATCCGGCAGCTGAAGACGCAGGTCATTGAGTTTGTTTCGAAAGGACTGATCCCTGCCCTCCCAGCAGAAGGGGCAAACGAACCCAAAGTTCTAGGAGTAGCAGGGCCCTGAGAGGAAGCTCTACCCCTACCTCGCGTAGACCTGCCCCTAGACTGATAATCTGAAGAGGGAAAAGACCACCCTTTAGTAGGCCAATTCCTACTGAACTTAGGGGCTGAACCTGTAAACAATCCTTAACTGTCTGCATAGACTTAGCTTTTCCTCCATTTTTCAAAACTGATTCAACTGGAGGGCCAAAAGAACATCAGACTGCAAAGGAGCATCCATAAGCCGAGCCTTAACATGCTCTGACAATGTCCGAACTTTCAACCAGGCATGCCTGCGAAGAACTGAACTAGTAGCAGCCACCCTGGAAGAAGCCTGTAAAGCATCAAAACCATATTGCAAAGAATGCTTACCAACTTGTTCTGAAACATGCACTAAATCCAGAAGCTCTGTACATTCAATACCTTCAGATAAAGCATCAACTTTACAATTCAATTGGCCCAGCAAATAATTTAGACAATGTAAAGCTCTCATAGCTAAAGTGGAAGAGGTATACAACTTCTTACCCCACCAATCCAGAGCTCTAGCATCCTTGACCAAAGGAACTGGATTCTTAACCACAGCAGCCCTGACACCCTTGGGGCCTTGAGTAATGGTGTCTGGGTCAGCCCTAGGACCCTTGTATAAATACTAGTGAGCTTCCGGTACCCTGCAGTATCTATCTGGTTTAGCAGGGGCAGGAGGCAAAGAGTCAGGGTTAAGAGAAGCCTCAGAAAAAAAACAACCTGAACAACATCCAATACAGGGGGAATAGCCAAAGGCCTATGCTGAGGCAAAAACAAGAATTCTCTAAGCCTTTTACGAGAATCAGAATAATCCTGGCCTTCCCATTTAAAATGCTCCCTCATGGAATGCAAGGTTTCAGAAAAAGAAAAATCTTCAGGAGGGGCCTTGAGGGAGGAGAATCCTCAGCCTCTGAATCAGAGTAGGGAGGAAATCCTGGAGCTCTTCCACAGAAGAATCAGAATCATTGGAAGACTGATCCAGACCCTCTATCCCTGGCTCTACCCAGGGCCTTTTCTCAGGGGGAGGCATAGAACCCCTAATTAAAGTAATCAAATCCTCCGCCACCTTTAACATGTGCTTTCTAGGAGCTGGACCTCGTGGACAGACACCAGCAGGGGCAGATTTAGATTTAGAAAGGCTTTTACTATGAGAAGCGGGAGGCCTAGAAACTCTGTGAGGGGAGGGAACCACCGACACATGAGAAGCCCCTTCAGCCTGGCCTCGACAGGAGAAGCCACTTCTTGAAGTAGCAAAGGCTCCCCTGGAGACTCCGCTAAACTGTCAGAAGGAGCCGGCGAAGTAGTCGGTGGCTCTACCGAACCGGCGTCCGCAATGGACTCATCTTGTTTGGACCGCAAAGGAATACTCTTTGCGTTTTTTAGCCGAACTGGGCGGAGAATCCGACTGCATGTTATAATTGCACCGTCCACCAAACACTAGCCTAGCACAGTCCAAGCGGCGTTTAATAGTGCGCATATCAAAGGCAGCACAAAAGCGACACCCAACAACGCCGTGCTCAGGCCCTAAACAAGGAATACAGAGTAAATGGTAATCCCTATGAGGAATCTGTTTCCCACAAGAAATACAGTTATTAACTTTTTCAGACATCCGGTAATACTGAGGCAAGAAAAAGACAAAAGTGTCCCCAACGGGGTACTCAGCCCAGCATGGTCTCCGGTCTGAAACTCGAAAACCGACAATTCCAGAAAGCCGAACGGCACTTGCAAACACTGCTTCTGCTTAGGACCACACGGCAAGAAAGACTGAGGGTATGGCGTCGGTCATGCGCATTTGTACTGGCACATACTGATGTCAGCCTCGAGCGCCATGACCGACGCCAGATTCTAGCCCTTTGGTATTCGGGCCGATGGTGGACAGCGGAATACCCATGTGTCAGGACTGCAGCAATGGTAGACGAAGAACATCATTTTGTTTATCCCACCAAATACATACGTTTTGCTGATCGGCCTTGGGTGCTAAAAGAAAATTAGAAAAGGTTAAGCAGATGAAGTTGGTATGTTACCGTCCACATACAAGGTTAACAGATTGCAGTGTGTGTAAAATCGATATGTAATATAAGATAAAAAAAGGCTAAGTTATTGTTACATTCACCTATTGTTAGGGTTGCCACCTTTTCAAATGCCCAAAGTGGGGCATTTTCTGTAGAAATGTGAGATTTTGTGGGACAAAACATACCCATGGCTAGTGCAAAGGACAGAACTTCACTTTTTTGCCAAAATTAAAGCTTATTGTTGTAGCATTTGTGCTGCTTATATTTTTTCATATAATGTTTGTGTTTCAGATACAAAATAACTGTTTTATGTAACTATTAAGGAAAACTTAAAGAAATATAGTTTGTCTTAAAATCTCAGGACATTTGCCATTTTTTAGTTTTTTTTTCACAGGACACAACTGTCAAAAGTGGGAGTGTCCCACCAAAGAGGGACAGGTGGTAACCCTACCTATTGTTATTGCAATACTTAAATGCATTTATTGTACAGGCAGTAGTGAACAATGAAGTGCTTACAACAAGATGTGAACTTGACTGCATTTGTAGCATTTTAACAGAAAATTATATGACGTGAATTTAATTTGAAATAACGCTGATAATACAGTAATCGTTAAAAACAGTAATATTAGGCAGATTAGTGTGTTACATCTTTTGTGTTTTTACAAGCTCAGCATTTTTCTCCACTTTGAATGAAGCCAGGACAATGATGCTCTCTGTCTGACTGCTTCCCAGGAAGCCAGGTTGTATTGTTAAGCCCACTGACCAAGCAGTGTCAGGTCTCATAGGTAGGTACTAGGCTATTGGCCCAAGGGCCTATGTAAGCCTAGCCAACAAGGTTCCCTGGCTTGCGCCACCCAAGAAAGTTATTTTCCTGTGCCACTGTCGAGCAGAGACACAGAAGTGATCCCCGGGGTGTTTATCCCATCCACTCAAGATTTTTCTTGAAGAGTGCTAATGAAGAACTTTGCTTGACATAGATGGGGTAGCCTGTTCCACAGTATGGGAAGTCTCTGGGACAGGAATCTATCCTTCCAGCATGTCCTGTTTATTGTGGTGACAAGGTTTAGGTCCCTAGAGCGTGTAGCTCGGAGGGCTTGGGATTTCTTTAGGTGTAGCATGTCCAACAGCTCTGGGTCTGACAAAGCTTTATATCTTAGGCAGAGATCACCTTGGAGTAGGCAATTTGCTATGGAATAAAGCTGATGTTTTTTGAGACAGTCAGTGTAGGGCATTTGTTGAGGCCAGTAATCCTCTTTGTGAGGTATTTCTGTGGCCTTTCCAGCTGCTGCAGATGTCCTGTGAGGTACATTCCAAAAGGGGTGTTGTACTCTATAATGGGTCTAATGAGTGTCGAGTAGAGGGGAACAATGACCTCTTTTTTTCCTGGATGAGAAACCTTTTGTGATGAGGTGTGCCACATAGAAGGATTTCCTGACTACTGTGGCAATGTGATTATCAAAGGAGAGACTACTGTCCACCTGTGTCCCAAGGTGTCTTATTACACTTTCGGTGTTAAGTAGACTACTACCTATGTGGTAGTTCATGAGTACAGAGTTTTTACCAAAAGGGATGCCAATGCACTTTTTGGCATTGAGCTTGAGGCCATGGCTTTGGCACCATGCATCTGTCTCAGTGAGGCCCTTTTGTAGGATGTCCACATCGTTAGGAGTTTTGATTATGGCTCCTAGTTTGCAGTCATCTGCGAACTTTGTTAGCAAAAGACCTTCTGTGTTGGCCTGTACTTCAGAGAAGTAGATACCAAACAGGAGAGGACCTAGGACTGGACCCTGTGGTACTCCACTTGTCACTGGTCTGAAGTTGGATTTAGAGTCTGGTACTTTCACAGTGTGGGTTCTGTCAGTGAGCCAGTTGGCAACCCATCTTGTGACATAGGGATTTATACCTAGTTTAGTGAGTTTCTCTATAATTCCAGAGTGGGGCATGGTGTTGAAAGCCTTGGCGACATCTAGATAGGCTGTGTGAACCACCTTACCCTCATCTATGGCTTTGGTGACTGCTTCAAAGAAGTCTATCAGATTTAGGAGACATGATCTGCCTTTTACAAACCCGAACTGGGTAGGGTCCAGAGTTTGGAGATTACCAATGTCATTGTTACGCTCTATAGCCTTGCAGACCAGGCTCGTCAGGCTAATGGGGTGGTAGTTCCTGGGGTCCATGGTGGCTCCCCCTTTGTGGAGTGGGATAACTGTTGCTGTGCATGATTCAGTGGGCACAAAGCCTGAGGTGAGGCTATAATTGAACATGATACTTGGGTGGGGTACCAGTTTGTTCTGTAGTTCATGTAGAACGCAGCCTGGGATGTTCTCATGTCCCATGAATGTTGTGTTCTTGGCTTTGGAGAGTGTGTTTATTTCCTGTGCAGCCATGATTACAGGTACTTTGCATTCTTCCTGTATAGAGATGGGCCCTTTAGTGGATGAGAGAGGGGGTAAAGTTAGCATTGAGCCTATCTGCCAGGATGTTGGCAATATCAGTTGGTTTTGTATATTTAGTGCCATTGTGCTGTAAGTCAGAGAAGATCTGAGTGTTGCCATTGAGATTCTTGACATAGCTATAGAATGCTTTGTGGTTGTGTTTAGAATCAGTGGTGATTTTGTTTTCGTAACTAGCTTTGGAGGATTTTATGAGGGATCTCAGCTTCTTACTGAGGCTGACCACGAAGTTCCTCCACTTTTTTGCAACAGTTTCTTTCTTGTGTTGTAGAGTTTGTTTATAGCAGGGGGCCACCAGATTGGCTTCCTTTTTTTCGAGGATAGCATCTTGGTTCTGTTAGGGATTGCACGATCCATGCACTCGTGTAAGTGCTTATAAAGTGCAATTGTATAGGATTCAGCAGTCAAATCTCTATTGTCCGTCAGCATGGGTGTCATGAAGTTTGCCACTTCTGCCTTAAGAAGCGTGAAGTTGGTTTTGGAAGAATTTTTTACGATGGTTTCCCTAATGGGGGTGGGGTGGGATGTGGATGTCTAGGATGATTTGCTTGTGTTCAGATCTGACCAGCTAGGAATTGACCTCTGGTGTAGAACACCGGTTGCCCATGTTGGTAATGACCAGGTCTAGGATATTGCTGCCCGTGGTGGGGGTGTGGATAAGTTGATCCAAGGCATTGGAATTAATGAATTCAAAAAATTACTACATTTTTAGTCATGTTAGCCTTTTCTCACTGTCATCTGTAACCTAGGCCTATTTCCTACCCTTTTTCTTGGTAATTTTATTTTTTACCCTTTTTGTTACTGTCCTCTCTTGTCTTTGACAGGCCTTCCCTTTTTACTAGTGGTAATCTTTAATATAACATCACTGGTATTTTCTTCCTTATTTTTTCTATGGGATAGCATTGTTTCCTTACCATGTCAGACAAAGCTAAGTTGGGTTTTAAACAGTGTGACAAGTGTGGACATAAGATTCCTAACTCAGATACACATGTCAGTTGTGTCTACTGTTTGGGTGTGGATCATATAAAAGCTGATTGTGACATTTGTGCTGGTTTTAGTAATCGGACACTAGCAACACGCAAGAATAAACTTATTTTAAAAGGTTTACTCGACACCTTTCTCAGAGGCTCTATCTGGGTCAGAGGTCTCATCTCCTCTTAAGACCAAAAAATATAAGGAAAAACAGAGTCACTCGGTTCCTGCATCTCCGTCAGTTACGGAAGCGATTCGGCTCCGTGCTTCGCCGACGCCCTCGGCACCAGGATCTGTGTTGTCTCCCTTGGTGCCAACCATGGTATTCACTCCCATTTTGGTTCCAACCACTGCACCACTGACCGGTGCTGTCCTTGGTTCCCACATTTGCTCCGATGACTGTACATGCCACGGCACCATCCCTGTCCATGGTGCTGTCAGCCTCCTCAGCTCCATGGGCTCCGATGACTTTCATACCTCAGCACCGCCCTGTCCACGGTGCCGACAGTTTCCTTGGCTCCATGGGCTCTGATGACTGTACATGCCTCGGCACTGACAGTTTCTTCGGCTCCATCGGCTCCAAAATTCGAATACCTGCCAAGGACAAGAAATTCTCCAACTTGCGACCCTTTCTTGGGGCAGAGGTTTAGTCCCTTTCTAGAAAGACTTGATTCCCCTTCAGCAACTCCTTTAGATCCACTAGTAGTTTTCCTGAACTAGACCTAGTATGGGTTGTGGACCAGCTTCTGACAGCTAGGGGATTGCCCATTCCAGCTAGACCTTCCGTCCCTCCTGGCTCGGAATCTTTTACCTCATCTTCCCCTGCTTATCCTCCTCCAGCATCCACCCTGTTCCCAGTACCGATGTCCACTTTGGTACATACTGTCTCAGCTCCGACAGCAGTGTCTCCCCTGTCGGCACTGACCACCCTTGCTGCATCGGCTGCAAAGGAGTAGAAATGCTTTCTTGGAGTGGTGCTTGGACCGTCCGTACCTTGGTACCTAATCCAGTGCCTATTTTCTCATTGGCATTGTCTATGTCCACGGCTCCGACAGCTTCCAGTTCTCTTGGACCCCTCAACTGGAGGTGGGCTCAAGTGGGCCTGCTGTACAGGTGATGGAAAAGGTCCTTCATTCTGAAGGCTCACAGCCAGTATCTAGGACACCAGCTTCAGAAACCTCCCCTAGCATGCTTCTCTCCCAACCCGCTATGTAGGATCCCTGGGCACGGGAGTCACAAGAACCCCCTGTGAAGGTGACCCCTTCTCTGGAGTCCTCCTCAGAAGATCCACGTTCTCCTCCAGATGACTTTTCATTTGGAGACATTCTCGAAATCCTCAAACAGCTGGGGAAATGGAAGTCCTCTAACCCTTCATCTGAGGAATCTGTGTTTCTACAGGCTTTCTGTGCCTGGCCATGTACTTCCTGCCACCAGCAGATGATCTTGTTAAACTAATTGTGCAGTGTGTCTGGAAGGCCCCGGACAATGTAGAACCTGTCCCCTGGAGGCTGGAAAAATTTTATCTACACCTGAAGACCAGCCCCTTTGATCCAAGCAGCTGACAGTTGATTCTATGGTTGTGGCAGCGGCCACCAAGAGGGAACTGGCAGAAGATGGTTCCACAGTCCATCCTCCAAACAGTGAGTCCCGGACCATGGACAGATTAGGGAAGCAGACCTATGCGTCAGTGACCTTCGCCATTCGGAATTATGTGGCACACTTTACTCGACTCCAAAGAGACCTAATTTCTGAAATGTCTTCCTCTTTGGTGGGGGTACTGCCTGATGAGATGCGTGACACTGTCACCTCACAGCTAGCTACCCTTGAATCCATCTCAAACTCCTCGATGTGTTTGATATCTCACACCACCGAGGGGGCAGCTCGTGCTGCCGCATCTGGTGTTGTCATGAGACGTAATGCTTGGATGCGATTGTGTGACTTCACAGACCCCTTTAAATCTTCCTTCCTCAATGCACCTGTCAATGAATCTGCACTTTTTGGACCCAAGGTACAAGACTTACTTGCATGTATTGAGAAAGATGGAAAGACCTTGTCTGCTGTGGGCATACGCTTTTTCAACCCCCAGCGGTCCTACTGCAGGAACCAGAAGGGAGGAAAAATGTGGTTCAAGAAATCCCAAGGATCCTTTCGTGACACTCGTGGTGAACAATCCTTCTGGGGCAGAGGGGGCAACTCATTTGGAAGGCACCCCTTTTGTGGTAGTGGGGGTCTGCGTAACCAGGGCGCTAGAGATTTTCTTCATCAGACCCTACCAGCGCTCCTGAGCAGCAGCCCGATTGCTTTCATCTGAAAGCAGTCGGCGTTCATTTTTCTCTGCACCTGCCAGCCTGGCAACTTATTACTACCAATGTTTGGGTGCAGAGAATAATAACCAGAGGCTACTAAATACCTTTCGATTTAACTCCCAGACACGTCAAATGAATCCCTGATGTACCACCCAATCAGAGGGAATTAGCAGCCTTAGAAATAGAAAAGCTGCTAAGAAAAAGAGATCCAACCAGTCCCACCAGACCAGATAGGATCCGGGTTTTACTCAAGGTTCATTTTAGTGCCAAAAAAGACAGGGGAATGGAGACCAATCCTGGATCTCAGCCTATTGAACAAATTTATCAAACCTCAAAATTCCAGATGGTCACGGTACAGTCCATTCTACCCTTCCTAGTGGACACTTCCCTGCTAGAGTGTGGGGGGGGAATTTCCAGGGAAAGAATGCACCTGATCCCCCCATGGAGGCCAATTTGCACAACAATGTCCTGGAACTGAGGGCAGTTCTCTTAGAGTTGCAAGCTTTCCAAGCATCCCTACCTTCTGGGACCATTGCAATTCAGTCAGACAACATGTCAGTCATCTGATATATCAACAAGCAAGGCAGAACCAGGTCTTATCCCCTGTGTTGGGAAGCCATGAGGATTTGGCACTAGGCGATAGCTTCCAACCACTTTCTTATAGATCTTCAGGATGAGTACTACCACATAAAGATGGATCACCGCTCCAGGAGGTTTCCCTGCTTCTGGCTGGGAGCTAGTCACTACCAGTTCAAGGCACTGCCAGTCAGTCTCTCAACAGCCCCCCCCCCCCCGAGTGTTCACCAAATGTATGGCAGTTGTGGTAGCTCATCTTAGACTACAAGGATTTCAGGTGTTTCCATATCTAGACGATTGGCTCCTTACAGCTCTGTCCAAGAATCTCCTAGTCCGCAGCCTCTCTTACACTCAAGGTCTCACTCTCTGCTTGGGGATTACAGTCAGCGAGGACAAATCTCGGCTGTCCCCAATGAAAACACTGGAATTTATTGGAGCGGTCTTTGACACAACATCCTGTCAAGCTTCTCTCCCCCTTCACAGGCTTTCGAAAATAAGACACCAAATCCAAGACCACCTTCCTCAGACCTATGTACCAGCACACCTTGTACTGCATCTCTTAGGCTATTTGGTGGCTGCCATTATGTTAGTATCACTGGCGAGGCTGTGCATGAGAATCCTGCATTGGCTCCTTTCTGCACAATGGTTGTTTCTAACTCGACCACATGATACGTCTTACAAACCGTTGCAAGGAAAAAATGTCATGGTGGATGAAGCCACAAACAAATCTTTGGTGTTAACTGTTCTGTCTTCCCTAGCCCATGGACACTTCCCTGCTAGGGTGTGGGGGGGAATTTCCAGGGAAAGATGGGTCAATGCACCTGGTCCCCCCCCCATGGAGGCCAATTTGCACATAAATGTCCTGGAACTGAGGGCAGCTCTCTTAGAGTTGCAAGCGTTCCAAGCATCCCTACCTTCTGGGACCATTGCAATTCAGTCAGACAACATGTCAGTTGTCTGGTATATCAACAAGCAAGGTGGAACCTGGTCTTACCCCCTGTGTTGGGAAGCCATGAGGATTTGGCCCTGGGCGATAGCTTCCAACCACTTTCTTATAGCAATGCACATTCCTGGGAGTTCCAACCTTATTGTGGACAATCTGAGCAGGAACATCCTGATGCCTCATGAGTGGTCCCTCAACCCTCTAACAGCGGATCGGATCTTCCAACGCTGGGGCAAGCCTTGCTGCGATCTGTTTGCTACCCCCCTAAACAACAAATACAGAAGCTACTTTGCCTTGATTTCCCCTCAGGGGGAACCCCCGAGGGACGGTCTAATGCACGATTGGCCCCTGGGTCTTCTGTATGCCTTTCCCCCGTTTCCCCTCATTCCAAAATTTCTCCAGAAAGCTCAGAGATTGAGAAGCAAAGTGATCCTCATTGCCCCCTGTTGACCCCGTCAAGTCTGGTTCCCATTTCTATGGCCTCATCTGATTCACAGCCCGTGGATCCTCGATCATTCCCAAGACCTGTTATCTCATCCTTAGGGACTGATTCATCTGAATCTCCACAGACTCAAGCTCACATCTTGATTGCTCCACTTCCAATGATTGCCAGACTGTCTGACATCCCATCTCCTGTTTGTGAAATTCTTCTGGTTTAACGCAAACCTTCCACCAGGAAAGTTTATTCTAGTAAATGGACTAGGTTTTCTATTTGGGTCAAAGATCAGAACATATATCCCTTCTCTATGTCTATTCGAAAGATCCTTCAATACCTGATGACTCTTTTACATGCAGGAGCCTCAGCATCAATGATCACTGTACATTTAGCAGCTATCGCCAATTTTCATAATGGCTTTGATAATTCTTCGATTGTCATACCGCCTATGCAAGACATTCTTGAAAAGAGTATTACACGTTAAACCTTCGGTCAAGCCTCCCTTAGAACCCTGGGACTTGACTTTGGTGCTTCAGTCTGTCACAGGTCCTCCTTTCAAGCCCTTTGATTCATGTGATTTAAAGTTTTGGTCATAGAAAACCTTACTTCTAGTAGCACTTATCTCAGTGAGAAGAGTATCTGAGCTGCAGGCCTTGAGTGTCAAGAGACCTTACTTGATCTTCCACATGGATAGGGTGTCTCTTCGTACTAACCCTTCTTTTTTGCCCAAGGTGGATTTTCCATTAACCAATCTATTGACTGGCCAGTTTTCTTCCCTCAGCATTCTAATAGAAGGGAGTACCTTTTGTACACCCTTGATGTGCATCGGCGGCTTTATTGTTATTTGGACAGGACTAAATCTTTCAGGAAAACAGATCAATTGTTTGTGGTCTGACCTAGCATTCCATTCCACAGCCTCTATGGACGATATCTGCACAGCAGCCACTTGGGCAAGACCTCATACCTTTATCTCTCATTACAAATTGAATTTGGCCTCCAGGGGATGAGCATCTTTTGGTTCTATGGTGCTCAGGAATATCCTTCCTTAGGGCCACCCAGGACAAGTAGCTGGGGACGTGGTCCTATTTGTAATGAATAAACAAAGATTATAACATCAGATAAAGGAGTTATGTCTTACCATAACGTTCCATCTGTGTTGTAGATCTTTGTTCATTCATTACGTCCCGCCCTCCTTCCCCCTGTTTGGACTCCTGGTGGACTTTAGGAACTCCTAGTTAGGGTATTTGCTCAGACAGAGCCTTCTACTATTTTTCTATTACTATCTCTATTATATAGGGGTGGGCAAACTCGATCTGGAATAACTAGGAGAGGGGCATTATAGGTAGGTCTTAGCTGAGAGTTTTTTGCTGGCTCAAGCTTGGAAACAGCCGTATCGGTTCCGAGGACAGAGCCAAAGTCCTATTTGTAATGAATGAACAAGGATCTACAACACAGATGGAACATTATGGTAAGACATAACGTCTTTTTTTTTCTGAAGATAGTGTGGACAAACTGTACAAACATTTGTTTACTGGACAAGTCTAACTGGGTCACAAGCCCATTTTCAACTGTTCTGTTGTAAAGCTGTAGCAAAATGTAAACAAGCTCTTCAGAAAGTGTAGTATAATTTTCTGCTGAGAAAGGCAGCCGCATAGTCACACTCTCAGTTGCAATTTTTTGTGCTTCTTGTTGTCTACTTTCTGTCATTTAATGCATTACCCAAGTAGCTGGGAATTTACCAGAAGATCTGTTCAGAATTTAAATTCTGATTTATAAGGAAAGAAGGCAGGAATCTCTTGACCAAGTTGGGGGGGGTGCTAAAAGGACTGTGCTAACATTATAGCTTTAATTGTTTACTCATTCCAGGGCACATATTTAGAGATTTCTCTTAGAGAATCTAGACCAACAACCATTTTCTGTTCTCTTGGTGGACTGAAGTGCGTTTGTGAAGACTGTTTTCTGTCTTGAATTAGTGATTTAATTTCCTTTTTCTTTACCTGTTTAAATTCTGTATTTTTTAGGTAGTAGTAAACAGATTCTAGTAATTTTTAGCTAGAGTTAACATTAGGACTAGTCCGCTAATTACATAGAGTTTCTGTAATGCCATCTGTTTATTTATTTATTTATTTAACATTTGTTTACCGGGAAAGTCCGACTGGACACTGGTCCTTTTCAGCAGAGGCTCAGGGAGAAAAGCTCCATGATTAACAGTAAATTTTCATGCATACATTACAATAATCAAAAAAGTTTAAAATAAACAAAATGTAGTATACAAAAGAACATACAAATTTGTTACATCATGACAACAAAACCTAGGCTTTGAACATAGCTAGTACTATTTGTGGGTATGACTTGTATCAAGATATAAGGTTAAGTCAGGTCGGTAAGAACAAAGGATTAAACACCAGGGGAGAGATTGGATATGTTTTGGGTCTTTGAAAGTTATTTAATACTTTTTTACATTCACAAGACGTTGTCCTGTTCGATTCTCAGCTAAAGCGTCTTCTGTGTCGAGACATGCGTGCATGGGCATACCTTCGTTGAAGGTTGTGCGTCAGAGCTGGCAACTCAGCACGTAAAAATCTACTGCCAATCAGTAGCGGACCGGAGTTCCGCTGTGGCGATCCCTAACCGGGAAAAGCCGAAAGACACAACAACACTTGTTTGTATATTTAATTCTCAAACTGTGTTGTCTAATTTCCTTAAGTAAATATTTTTATTTATTCAATTTCAGATATGGCTGGTGGCTTAATGTTAAGTTGTCTATCTCGCCTTCATTCTTGCTGGATGGGTTTGGAGCCGATCCTCAGCTCCGACTCGGCCTTTTTCTAAAGCACGAGAGCTATTTACCGGCTCAAGGCCTCTCCTTATCCCACAATGCTAGGCGTCAGATATCCAGATCTCGTTTGCCGCTTCAGCTACGAGGTTATGTTTTTTACCGGTTCCAGGTCGTATAATTCTTTTACTATTATATTTACTGTCAGAGTTGTTGTTATTTTTAGATTTTCTTCTATATTAGTTTTATTAGATCGTGTTACCCTTTTAGACCCCACTTAGGATCTCCCTTTTTCTGTTGTTACAGAGTCCCCCCCCCCCTTTGGGGTTTTGGTTAGGCCTGTCTCTTTATAGTATTGTTTTATTTATATATATATATATATATATATATATATATATATATATATATAGTATATAATTTATAACTGTTGTAGTTATAAGGGTATTGTATTGTTAGTTCTAGTGCATGTGTGTCTGTGTTTAGTGTTTTAAGCACTATAACTTCCCTTGGTATCTCTCCTGTCATGTCTAAAGATACCAAGGTTTCAGGTTTCAAGAAGTGTGACTCGTGCTGTCAGAAGATGTCTCTGACAGACGGTCACACTTCTTGTGTTTATTGTTTAGGCCCCCTACACCTGCAGGACTCTTGTTCAGTCTGTCATGCTTTCAGTCCAAGAGTCCTGCAGGAGCATAGGAATAAACTAATTTTGAGAGGCTTGTTAAAGCCTGAAGGATCCCCGGCTAAACCTTCATCAGGGGAAATCCTTAAAGCCCGCCAAACCGTCGGTTCCCTGTTCGGAGCCGATGCCGAGTGGAGCTTCTGCCTCCCGGAACTGACACTTTGAGACCTCAGTCGGCTCCGACCTTGCTATCGGAGCCTTCTTTGAGCCAAAAGCATTCGAGATCCCCCTTCTTAGAGTCCGTTCGCTCGGCTCCCAGGTCCCCATTACTACAATCGGAGCGGAGCCATAGATCCCATTCCTCTCGGTCCTCCAGGCTATCTGACCATGACTTAGAGAGGGTGGTCAGTAGGCTCCTTAAGTTGCAGGCACTGGCCAAAATGTTGACTAGCCCTTCTCAACAGACTGTGGCTATCCTTGTTTCTTCAACGGTTCCTCCTCTGACTCTACTACCGTGTTCGGAGCCGGAGCTTGTTGGGGCTCGAATCTTCGAAACGTTGGAGCTGATGACCTACCCTTCGGCTCCTTCGTTGGCTCCGATCTCTTCATTGGTTCTGTCCTTGGAGGGATCCGGGCGCCGAGACTCCCTCGTTGGCTCCGAGGGGGCGAGTGGCATCGGACCCTTGTCCGACCCCGTTCTCCCTCTCGGGGCCTCGGCGCAGGTGAGCTCGGCCCCGACATCGGCCTCAGAGCCATCCCTCTCGGTGCCGGGAGGGGTTCACGTCTCTTCAGAGCGGGGACCCTCTTCTCTGCCTGATAGGGGCGCTTTTGAGGTCATGAGGAGCGTGCTGACTCCGGTGTCAGCTCTGCGATCGACCCCTTTGGCTCCTCCCCCCATGGCGCCTGCGTCGGTCTCTGTCCACCCTCCTGACCCCAAGCTCAGAGAACAAGTGCTCCAGGTAGCCCCATTGGGTGTATCTTCCTCTTCTGAGGCCTCCCCTGATCTCTCAGAGGAGCCTCCTCGGAAGAGAAAATGTAAGAGGAAGCATGTTGACTCCCCCGAGTCAGTCACCTCTGACACCGACTTGGAGGATTTGGAAGGGTCCCCAAGGTCCCCCTCTGAGGATGTCTCCTTTTCAGACATCCTTGAGATCCTTAAGCAGAGGGGGAACCTGGATCACCCTCAACCCTTCCGAGGACGAGTTGGTGTATCTGGACGCATTTGGTTCTCGCCCCTCCACCTTCTGGGTGTCTCCGCCTTTCGACCCGCTCATGGAAGTAGTGACTTGGAAGGCATGGACGGCCCCGGACACAGTGGAACCAACTCCCTGCAGGCCCACAAAATTCATTACAGCCCCGTCCGACAAACAGTTTTTTACAAAGAGTGTCCCTGTTGATGCCATGGTGGTTGCAGCAGCCACTAAGAAGGAGTTGGCTGACCCTTCAGTGCCTGTCCATCCACCTAATAAAGAATCTAGGACCATGGACAGGTACGGGAAGCGGATGTTCTCTTCAGCGACCTTTTCCATGCTGTCGCTGAACTATCTGTGTCATTTCACCCGCCTTCAGAGAGATCTCCTTAAGGAACTGGGTGATACCCTTCAGGCTCCATCTACTGCGGGGTCTCAGGAAAAGATCAACTCCCAGCTGGCGACCCTTAATTCTATAGTCAACTCCTCCATGCGGCTCATTTCTTATGCAGCCGATGGGGCGAGTAGAGCCGCAGGCACAGGCGTGGCTTTGAGAAGACATGCCTGGATGCGGTTATGTAACTTTGCTGACCCCTTTAAGGTGTCCTTCACTAATACCCCCTTCGATGGTTCGGCTTTGTTCGGACCACAGGTGAAGGATACCCTTACCAGGTGTGAGCAGGAAGGCAAGACTCTCTCTGCCATGGGAGTCCATTTTTCTACTCCTTCTAGACCATACCCTAAAGGTCAGAAGAGTGGGAAAATGTGGTTTTGCAAACCCAAAGGAGTCGTGCCTGACACACGTGGCGAGTTTCCCTCCAGGGGCAGAGGAGGGAACAACAACAGACGCTGCCCGAGGGGCAGAGGGGGTCTGCAAAATCAAGGTAGCAGGGAATCTTTTTCTGACAAACCCTTTCAGCACCCCTGAGGGGCTGCCCGACTGTCCACTCTCGGAGGCAGTCGGGGGAAGATTGTCACTGTACCCAGAAGCCTGGCGACTCCTCACACAAGACAAATGGGTACAGTCTATCATATCGGAGGGTTACAAAATCCCCTTTGTCCACACCCCCATGCAAACAAACAGGTCCCTTCCAGATGTTCCACCCAGTCTACGGGAACAAGCAGTACTAGAAATTTCAAAACTGCTAGAAAAAAGAGCCAGCCAGTCCCAGCAGACCAGCAAGGATCTGGGATTTACTCCAAGTTCTTTTTGGTACCAAAGAAAACAGGGGACTGGAGACCCATTTTGGATCTCAGCAGGTTAAACAAATCTGTTCAAAGAACGAAGTTCCGGATGGTCACGCTTCAGTCCATTCTACCCTTTTTGGGTCCGGACATTTGGATGTGCTCCATAGACCTACAGGATGCATACTACCATATCGGAATGAACAGATGCTCCAGGAGGTTTCTCCGCTTTCGGCTGGGAGCCAGTCACTCAATTCAGAGCCCTGCCCTTTGGCCTCACCACAGCCCCCAGGGTGTTCACCAAATGCATGGCAGTAGTTACGGCTCACCTGACACGATGAGGATTCCAGGTGTTTCCATATCTAGACGACTGGCTCCTAACTGCTTCCACCAGGCATCAGCTAATCCGAGCCAGGGATTATACCATCCAAACTTGCTCAGAGCTAGGTATCTCCATAAACTTCGAAAAGTCTGCGTTGTCACCTTGTCAATCCATAACCTTTATAGGCGCCATGTTAAATACAAAAGAACTGTCGGCAAAACTTCCATTAGAAAGAATATTAGACATTCACCGACATGTTCAAACGTTACTACAATGCAAGAGAATCCAGGCCAGATTTGTACTGAAAACCTTGGGTCTCATGGCAGCAGCAATCGCATTACTTCCCCTGGCTCGTTTTCACATGCGGATTCTTCAGTGGATGCTTTTTACCCAGTGGTCTTTTCAACAGCTTCTGATGTCTCACAACATAATAATCACCCAATCATGCAAAGACCACCTTTCTTGATGGATGGTCTCCCCTCAAGTTTTTCAGGGCAGACCATTTGTACTTCCTCCTCTGGTTGCCATGGTGACAACAGATGCCTCCCTGATCGGGTGGGGGGGGCATTGTCAGGGCAGGACTGTCCAGGGCACTTGGCAACCCCTAGAGTACCATCTGCACATAAACGTCTTGGAGATGAGAGCGGTACTTTTAGCATTGCAAGCTCTTCAGGACTCTCTACCTACCAGGACTATTGCAGTTCAGACGGACAATATGTCGGTAGTGTGGTACATCAACAAGGAGGGCGGAACCAGGTCCTATCCCTTATGTCGATAAGCACTCAGACTCTGGCAGTGGGCGATCTCCTCTCAGTGGTTTCTGATAGCAACGCACATCCCTGGGAAGTCCAACGTCATAGCGGACAGGCTAAGTAGAGCAATCCTTATGCCTCACGAGTGGTGTCTCAATCAGTTAGTAGCAGACAAAATTTTCCGCAGATGGGGTCAACCTTGCTGCGACCTTTTGCAACCCCTCTCAACAGCAAGTGCAGCGACTTCTTCACTCTCTTCCCCCTCCCAGGCCATTCCCCCAGAGACGCTCTAGTTCACGATTGGCCCCAGGGTCTGCTCTGTGCATTCCCTCCTTTTCCCTTAATTCAAAAACTGATTCAGAAAGCGACTGCTTTGGGATCCAGGATGATCCTCATTGCTCCTTACTGGCCTCAACAAATTTGGTTCCCATTCCTGCATCGTCACCTGCTGGAGCAGCCCTGGAATCTGGACCCAGTGCCAGACCTCTTGATCCATCAGTCGGGCGGGCTGCACCAATCCCTTCACTCTCTCAACTTCACAGCTTGGTTGCTCCACTTCCAACCTTAGCCAGGCTTCCACATGTTTCTCAGCCAGTGCGCGAAATCATACTTTCTTCGCACAAACCTTCTACTAGAAAGACTTATGCTAGTAAGTGGAAACATTTTTCTTTCTGGGCAGAGGCTAGGAAGATAAACCCCTTTACAGCCCCTAGCATATCAGAGTCCAGTATTATGTCCCACAAACTTTGTAAGGCTTTTCTTAAAGGGACTATGTTACTTAGACCCCCGGTTAAAGACTCCCCTCCCCCCCCCTTGTGGGATTTGAACTTGATATTAACTTCATTGATTCTCCCTCCTTTTGAACCTGCAGCTTCTTGTTCCTTAAAGTTACTCTCCTGGAAGACTCTCTTCTTAGTAGCTATCACCTCGGCCAGAAGAGTATCGGAACTTCAAGCCCTTTGTGTTCGCCCTCCATATCTTATTTTTCACAAAGATAGAGTTTCACTCGGGACTAATCCTTCCTTTTTGCCCAAAATATCCTCTGAGACCAATCTCAATCAGGCTATTGATCTTCCTGTCTTTTTTCCTAATTATTCAAACAGAGCTGAACAAAAGTTACACTATTTGGACGTTCACAGGCAGTTATGTTTTTATTTGGATAGGACCAAACAGTCAAGAAAATCAGATCAACTCTTCCTGTCCTATGCTGAGGGGAAGCAGGGCCTGCCATTTTCTAAGGTAACCTTGTCCAGGTGGCTGGCCTCTATTATTACCTTGATCTACCAACTGAGACATAAAGAACTTCCTTCAAAACCAAAAGCTCATTCCACCAGAGCATTGGCTACGTCGGTAGCTTTTCAGGCTAGACTTCCAATGGAATCTATTTGTGCTGCAGCAACATGGGCCACTCCTCATACCTTCATTTCGCATTACAAGTTGGATATGGCCTCCAGGAGTCAAGCTAATTTAGGTTCCACTGTGCTCAAGAGGCTGTTTCGATGAGCCACCCAGGGCTAAGGTGCTAGGGACGCTGTCCCATCCAGCAAGAATGAAGGCGAGATAGACAACTTAACATTAAGAAGTTATGTACCTAACATAACGTTCCATGTTAGTTGTCTTCATCTCACCTTCTTTCTTGCATCCCACCCTCCATCCCCCTAGCCTGGTTAGGACCGAGAAAAATCCCTTTTGAGGCCTTCTTCCTACGGTTGACCTTGTTTTTAGGTTACGTCCTCCTCTGTTTGTAGCACTGTAGGTAAACCTTTGGTGGGAACTAGTGTGTTTTTTCCATGGTGTTAGCTTTCCAAATGAGATCTGGATATCTGACGCCTAGCACTGTGGGATAAGGGGAGGCCTCGAGCCGGTAAATAGCTCTCTAGCTTTAGAAAAAGGCCGAGTCGGAGCCGATGATTGGCTCCGAACCCATCCAGCAAGAAAGAAGGCGAGATGAAGACAACTAACATGGAACATTATGGTAGGTACATAACTTCTTATTAATGTATATGAGGCTAAGATAATGTTAAGTGCACTGAAACAGTGAATTTTAACTGTTGCTGTCTACTGTTGAAAAAGAGAGCTACAGACTGATTGGCTAAAATGCCATAACCTATTGGATTATAGTTGGCTAATTAATTAGAATGATCTAATACTTGTAACTTTGTTGTGTTAGAATGGTCTGCTAGTAGCAGTTAATACCATAAACCAGGAATGACCTTTGATATTTAATAGACTGACACTTAATTTCAACAAACTTATGTCTATTACATGCTGGACTCATTAGCCTGTGTTAAGATATTTCTTACCAAGCCTGCTTTAAGTTATTTCTTACCTGATGGTACTACACAACAAAACCTCTTTTTCTTACTATGAACAGTACATAGCCTTTTTCTGTAAGAGTTTTTAGTGATTGTTTCCGGACTGTGCTTGACTCTGAGCTTGGCTCAACCTGCTTCGCACAGGGTCACTTCGCTCCCTCCTCCCACCCCCATTCCCACCCACACCCATATCATTTCCTTTATGGCTAACTACTTTACACCTCCCACAATATACACCCACCCCCTCCTGTCTTTCACTCCATAATAGACTATACCTCAACCCTCTTGCTGCTTCAACACAATATTCTAACTTCACCCCCTCTACTGGTACTAGCTGGTATACACTATTATCTGCCATCTCTAATAGACTAAAAAAATGTACTCCAGTGCATTTTATTAACTAAAAACACCCTACAATATGTACTCCTGCAAGAGTAAAATCTATGCATTTCTAACTACATCCATCCTATTACTGCCTCTCCTACTCCTCCTTATACTCGCATCACATAACATCCACACATATCTCCCCTACAAACCCAAATTGCTTTAGCTATATAAATAATCACCAGATCTTCTCCATTTTCCATCTATCTTCTCATTAAATACTTCCTTACCAAAAATACACTTGCCTAACACCCAACTCACCCCTACTAAACACAAAACCAAATACTACACTCCCACTGCTAATATGCTCAAACTCCTTTACCTCCACAAAAACATTCTCTTAGCTGGAGACATCCATCCCAACCCTGGTCCAACACACTCCAGTGCTAGCCCTCCTAACCCCAAAGTTAATAATCTCCCAAACAAACATCTTTCCTTCTATTCAATAAACACTAGGAGTATTCTGAACAAAGTAAGTGAACTACATGCTGGGATCCCCCACCATACTCCTGATATTGTTGTTCTGTCTGAAACCTGGTTGAAATCCCAACACCAAGACATAGAGATCTTGCCCTCTGGCTATAGCATACACCGTCTAGATCGACCAAAAAGGAAAGGTGGAGGTGTTGCTATCCTACACTCTAACCACCTTACCATTTCTAACTCTACTTTTACATCCCAAGCCTTCTGCCCAGACAAAATTTTATGTGAAAACCTAAATATTAATAGCCATTCCACTACCACCATTGTAGTAATTTACATTCCACCAGGTGATTAATATTTCCCCTACTGGAAAATATGCTTGCTCATATCTCCCAACACATCTCAAATGAAACTATCATTCTTGGGGATGTCAACATCAACTGGCTATCTCTCTCCTCTCAAAACTCCTCACAACACCTTAATCTCTATGGCTTTACTCAATTCATCTCTGATCCCACTTATTTCAATAACTCCCATACAGCCTCTTTAACTGGATTCTTGTCTCTCACCCTTCCAAATACCATAACCCTGAAACACTACCAAATTCCCTAAGTGATCACTGCCCAGTAAAAATACTGAGATACACATCGCATCAAGCTAAACCTCAAAGGTTTATCAAACCCCGCCAACTAATCAACTTTATTCCTGAAACTCTCAAATCTTTACTATCAAAAGTGAACTGGAATCCCTTAAAACTACTCCCCTTGGATGAAGCTGTCCACTTTTTTAACTCCACTTTCCTTAGTATTTTAAATTCTCTGGCACTCCTTAGAACAGTCCGCATAAAGTCTATCATATCCCCATGGCTGACCGTAAACACATGTGCGCTACTAAAAAAAAGACAGAGCATGGAAAATTTGGACTAAAACTAAACATCAACCAGACCTCCAGAAATATAAAGAAATTAGAAATCTTGCCAAAATTCACATAAATAAAGATAAGAAACATTTCTATAATAATCCATCTTCTACCTTTAAATCCAACCCTAAAAAGTTCTGGCACTCTGTAAATCAAATACTACACCCAGGTACGCAAGTCTCCCCTAACCCTCATCCTGACAAAACACATAAGGAAACTACCTCCATTTTTAACAACTACTTTATAGACTCTATATCCAAATTACTAAATCAAGACACAAACCATCCCACCAACAATAATAGACCTAATAGCTCAAACTCTTCCATCAGTAGTAACCCTACCACTACCTTCTCCCTCAAACCTGTCTCCACTAGCTATATTAAAACTCTACTATCTAAATTAAAACCTTGCTCCACATCCGTAGACAACATTCCCTCTGCATTCCTTTGGGCTGCTGCTGATGTTCTTGCTTTCCCAGTTTCTGTTCTAATAAACCGCTCTATTACGGCATTCACAGTCCCTTCCATCTGTAAGCAATTTTACACCCTTCCAATACACAAAGGAGGAAACTCCACAGATGTAAGTAATTTTAGATCCATAGCCATACTCTCGCCACTCTCCAAAATTCTGGAAAAATGTATACACAATCAAGTGTTACACTACCTTCTGCAAGAAAATCTACTCACACCTACCCAACATGGCTTTTGTCCCATGCACAGCACTACTACAGCTCTCATGTCTTTCCTAAACTCTGTATCACTAGCTAGAGACAGTAACAAACATATTTCCTGTCTCTTCAGTGACCTCTCTAAAGCCTGTGATACAGTCTCTCATAAACTTTTTCTCCTTAATCTAGCAAACTTACACATTTATCTCCACCCACCATATCATGGTTTAACAGCTATCTCTCTAGACTCCAATCAGTCAAATGGCTCTCCGCTTTCTCCCCTCTTCTTCCCATTAAAACGGGTGTTCCACAAGGCTCCATCCTTGGGACACTTCTTTTTAACATCTTTACCAACCTTCTCTACTCTTCCTGTCCTGGATCCTCATTGATACAATACGCAGATGATTCTACACTTATCACTATTGCCGAATCACCAACTCAACTAAAATCAGACACACAGTCCTCTCTTACCTCTGCAGAAAACTGGCTATCTGAAAACCAACTTATGCTTAATCCAAAGAAAATCAAATTAGTACTCTTTCTCCCTAAAAAACATAACCACATAAAGTCTTCTTTCTCCATACTCTCACAAAATAATACTCAAATACAGGTAGACACCAGTACAAAACTCTCAGGTGTTACTGTTGATCAACCACCAAGAACAAAAAACTGATGTGAAAAACAAGAAAAACGGCTCAGGAAAAATGCCAGTGCCCACAAACAAGTATTTAATAAAATCATTGTCCTTTAAAAAACAATGTTGTGATGGAAAAAAGTCCAAAATAAGCCAAAAAACAAGAATCAACAAATCCAAGTGTAACAGCGCTTTTCGTCTGTTAATATAAAGAGACTTCTTCAGATGATAGACTAACCTTTGATTTACACGTCAACAATTGTATCTGAAAAACACATCTCAAGCTAGGTCTCCTCTATAGAAACAAAAAATATCTCGCCAAAAGAGCAAAACTAACCCTTTCATACGCCTTCCTCTTACCCACTTTACTCTATAGTTCCCAAATTCTCACTAGCCTCAACACTGGACTACTAAACAAGTTAGAAACAACTTATTACAAGATTGCCAGATTTACTGCCCAAAATTCTTACAAGTCCCATCACTGTCTCTCACTAAAAGAACTAAATTGGCTAGAATTACCTAACCTGCTTCGGTATAATCGGTTTCAGATTATTCATTCCATTCTCTACAAACCCACTTTCTGTCCAACTATCTCATCTCTAATCTCTCATTACCTACTCACTAGATTACTCTGCAGTTCTGAACAAGGCCTACTAAAAATCTGCAAACCAAGGACCAAAATGGGTTATCTAGTCTATATAGCTTTAACCCTTCCAAGGCCTGGAATAGCCTACCACTCGATATAAGATCTCTTGAACATCCTAATCAATTCAAAACTGCTACAAAAAATACCTTCATGAAAAATGGACCTGCCAGTGTAATTATCCCCCGTAAACACTCCCCTATAACCTTCTACTTCTCTTCTCTCTTCCTTCCCTTCAATAAACAAACTGACTACTTTATCTTCTCCTCTTGGTACATCACTGTACAAACATAACTAGTAAAATATTAGCTATGTATTTATTGCACTATTATGTATATAATATGTAATTATGAATGTATCCCTCTGATGAATGCATTTCTATATGTATTTCACTTGCCACAGTTTAATGTATAACACTGTAATGCAATAATGTGTGGTACATATGAATGTATTTCTGTATGTATTCAATATGTAAAATTTCTATTTTCTGTTGGAGCTTTTCTCCTCAGGCCTCCCCTGAAAATGGGCATTTGTAGCCCAGTCGGACAAACCCAGTGTACAAATATAAAATAAATACCAAAACATATTGCTAGCCTGTTCTGGATATATATATATATATATATATATATATATATATATATATATATATATATATATATATATATATATATATATATATATATATATAGATGTTTGTGTATATGCACTTGTTTTATATCAATTTAAGTCGTTTTTGTATTGTATAACTGTTGTAGGCTACACACTAAAGTGCGCTAGCCTGTTTATAGCATTTACAGTGTTTTCTGTGTGTTGTTCTGCTGTTTCCTGAAAAAAGCAAAAAAAATATATATATATATTCTCTTTTCCTCCCTTTGCTGAACTAGATTAGTCCATATTTCAGGTTTTGCTGAATTCCGGACTGTGGTATAGTTTCCTGTGTTGCCCATATCCTTACTTTGATAGGAGGAAGCTTTTCTGTTCACCAGTGAGAGTGGGGAGCTTTGAGCAGCCTATCTGTCCCTGGAGGAGTGGTCTCAGCCCTGAAACTAGTAGCTTACTGGCTGCTCTGGGTCAATTCCTATCTCTTTCAGTTTCCCTGCTTTAGAACTCGCATTTGTGCGGTTTTGCACGATTTTGCGCATAGCGCAGCATCTGGCAGTGCCGCTTAAATGAGTTTAAACTATTCCCGGCTCCACAAAGTCTGCTCTTCACTTTTTCCCTGAAAACTTTTCTAAATCTCAAAGTAAGCACTCTATTTTCATTCTAAAGCCCTGCAGTTGCTCGTATAAGTAATCTTATAAGTAAGCATTAATAAACTAAAGCACTACACCCTCTTATACTCCCTTTAAGTACTTGGCTCACTATTGGTCCTTTTTGATCAGTCAAAAAGTAGTTGCTTATACTATTCTGGCATGTCCAAAAGTCAGTTTTGGGTTTACTCTCCAGTCCAGCTGGTGAATCTGGGAATCTTGAGGCAATGTTACAACTGCCTTATGTACACAGACCACCCTCTCCTCCTCCCAACAAGCTCAAATATATGTGACAGATGCAACTATATAGCCAAACTGGTGGCTGAGCTCTCTCAACCCAATATGGGCGCAGTCAGTCAGGAGGAGAAGGTAACCACACACACCACAAATCCAGTCTCACATAGACCTATTGCAACAGGAAACCAAACACATAAACACACAAAAACATACTCTGAGGCTCTAAATAAAAATCTGCCCAAGCAGCAGAGACCTCCAAAGCAGACATCCAAGCAACTGCTACCCCACAGCAATACCCACGTATCACATAGTTCACAAAGTCAGTGTGCCACACAGTCACAGCCCTTCAGGCTAAACAACACACCTAATACACTTGTAATAGGTGACTCTATTGTCAGACACAATGACATCCCACTCACCAGGCTGAACAAGGAGAAGGTCACTGTAAGCTGCCTGTCGGGTGCCAGGATCCGCCACATAACACAAGCACTCAGGTCACTCCAAAGCAAGTACAAATATGACTCCGTCATTGCCCATGCTGGTGTGAATGACCTGAGACGTACCTCCTTGGACTACATGAAAAGAAACAGAGGAGCTCTCTGATCAGGTAGCCCAGGCCGGTATGACCCTGACCTTGAGTAGCATCTTACCCTCACCAAGAATGATGCCATAGTATAAAGACAAAATGATCAATTTTAACAAGTGGCTAAAGTATTTGGTGTCATTCAAAGGGGGATCCAGTGTCTGCCAGCCTGGGATAACATGCTCGACAAGCCACGTTGCTTCACTAGGGATGGCTTGCACCTGTCACCCCTGGGCTTTTGAATACTGGCTAAGGCCCTTGCCACCCCCATAGTGCCTTTTTTAGGCAAGGCTCAAAAGACAAACCCACCTCCATAGACAACACAAAGAAAAAGAATGCTGCTCAACGCCAGAAGTCTAAACCTCAAGATGCGTGCACTCGAGGCTCTCCTCAGTATGGAGAATATCGATATCTGTGCAGTAACAGAAACCTGGTTCAAGGCTCCCGAGAGCACCCCAGCACTACCAGGTTATACCTCATACCATGCTTTTCGGCCCCAAAACTCGGACCGAACCACAAAAGGAGGGGGGAGTATGCATATTCATCAAAGATACCCACACCTCCAGGTTAGTGGCACTGCATGAAGCATCGGAGACCATCCATGTGCAACTAACAGTGAACAAAACTGCCTTTCAGTTTGTAGCCTGCTACAGACCACCCTCCCAAACTCAGGAATCCTGCTCGGCTTTCCTGAGAACACTGGAGAATACGAAGGTCTCTCCAAACACCATTATATTGGGTGACTTCAACTACCCAAACATAGAATGGTAGCACTACTCAAGCCCCAACACCCTCGCCCAACGGTTCCTAGAATTTATAAACTCAAATGATATGGAACAACTGATCGCCACTCCCACAAGAGGGGAAAACATATTGGACCTGATCATCACCAACATAGGGACTCTATGTTCCATACCAGAGGTATACCCCTCATTGGTAAGATCTGACCATAAATTAATCTCACTGGACATCCATATCCCGTCCCCACCCCCAGCCAAGGAAACCACGGTGAAGAACTTCTCAAAAGCAAACTTCACAATTCTCAAAACCGAGGTGGAATCCTTCAAAGCCCCCAGGCCAGTGGAAAATACGGCCCAAACCGCATAATCCTTTACAAATGCTTTCTATGGACACCTACAGGAATGCATGGATCATGCTATCCCAAATAAAACCAAGACTCATTCCTCCAAAGGCAGGAGACCTGTCTGGTGGACCCCAGCCATAATTAAGCTATACAACAGAAGGAGGAAGCTACTACATGATAGAGCAAAATCCCAAAAAGGGAAGGCATCTCTGATCAGTACTAGCAAGAAACTACGATCCCTCATAAAATCATCTAAGGCCAGCTTCGAAAGAAAAATTGCAGAAGATGCTAAAGATAATCGCAAGGTCTTCTTTAGTTATGTCAGGAACCTGGGTGGCAACTCCCAGATATGCTCTGAGTTAGTTCAAAATGACAAAAAATACACTGAACCCACAGACATTGCCAACATCCTGGCAGACAGGTTCAGTGCAAACTTCTCCCCCCCTTCCCCCCAAAAAGAGCAAGTGTCTATCCCAACAGAGTGTAGCCTCCCTGACATCACAGATGCACAGGTGAGAGCTGCCCTCTCTAAAGCAAAAAACACAGCATCAATGGGACCGGACGGTGTCCCGGGCTGCATCTTACACGAACTCCAAGAAGAACTGAACCCTCACATAAAGTCACTGTTCAGTCTCAGCCTTACTATAGGATATGTACCTAAGGAATGGCATACAGCAACAGTGGTCCCACTCCACAAAGGTGGTGCCACAATGGACCCCAGAAACT